>NC_091817.1:7560349-7860927 GCF_041296235.1 Equus asinus
TAATATTCTAATTTTCAGTCAACATCGTTACATGTGGTGTTGAAACACATAATCAATACTCCTTCTACAGCAAGAGAAGGGGGAGAGAATCTCATTGATCCCAACTTAGGACTCTAGCCTTGGAGTGCAGCATTCACCAAGGAATGAACCCCTCTGCAAAAGGGTGCTTTTGAGCAACTTCTAGAGTCCTTCCAAACCAAGAGACATACCCTAAGCATGACAGGGGTCCACTCCTTCCAGGCTTCAAAGAGGTGTCTTGTGACACATTAGCATGTAGCCAGTGGGCACCCGTGATGCCAGAGCTATGGAAAGTCAGACTTCTCTTTAAAAAATGCTAGTGGCCTAGGACGGCGGCCTTGAGTCTTCTCTACAATGACCTCAAGAGATCATTCTTGACTTTGGATTATGAGTGAGGCAGAAGGACAACATTGGTCTCATAGTTCCAGCCTCTTGTTTCAAATCAAGTTTCAAGGTTGAATCAGAACGGCCTCCTCTTCGATGTGAGGAGATGGCAATGTTCTCCTCTCAGTGCTTGTCCCTCTATTATGGCTTCTTCCCAATGATTCCTGTCTTATCCCTTGAATTACAGTATCTTTGATCTCTTCAACTTTCTGTGCCCCGTCTCTGTGGGCAAAAGCTGTTTCTGAGTATCCCTCACTTGAATATCCTAGCCTATGTCAATCCTCGGGCTGGAAACCTGTGGCCATCTTGGGTGACATATTTACAGTGATGTCATAAACACCCTCAGAATTCGAAGTTGTCCTGAAGACCTCCATGCACACAGTTCTTCAGAACCATCTCATCCCAGTCTGATTACTCCCCCTTTCCAGGTAGGATAGTTTTCGTCGTTATGTATTTCTTGTCGGTTTATAACTTTTGCCTCAAACTTGAAAAGGTCTGCTACCTTCCCTCTAGACACTGGTTTCTTTCCTTTCGGATTAATCTGGGTTTTCTCTCTTATCTTTTGTGGATGAGGCCAAATGGGTGGACTTTCCCAAGAGAAAGTGCCGGAGGCCCTCCCAAGATGACTTCCCAGGCAATCCCCTGATGTACAATGATCATGTCATCTCCTAGCAGTCTGGCAATTCCACTTTGGCAGGTCACATGTTGTCCTTCATTCATTATTTGGGGAAGTGTTCCTGATGCGTTCATAGATTGTAATATTCCCACGGTTCTTTTTCTGGTGTGTACTCATAACGTCTCTTCAAAATTTCGATTTCTTTAGGATGTCTCTCCGCACCATACCGTGAAATCTATATTTGCTAATGCTATTAATCTGATCCACACCCGTGGTGCTAACCAATGAAGCCCTGGCCGCCCAGGCGGAACGTGGGCACATACCCAGTACACCACAGGGCCAGCACTGAAATGGACTTTTGGATCAAACTTTTGCCTGAACTAGGGATGATGTTGGCCTGCTTTGGTTATTCGTGACGGTAATTAGTAGTAACATTGTGGACTGTAACCTTTTCTTTTGGCTCCTGAGTTTAGCACAGAACGTGTTCTCTTGGTAATGTTCTTCTTCAACTCTTTGTAATGGTCTTCCTTTCTGTAGCATCATTAAGCATTTTGAGGTGATTACCAATCCTTGAAAGTTCATCTTCTCTAATCTCTTTCAGCCTCCAAAGTTTTAGGCCGTAAATCTGGACCCCTAGAGAACATATGGTGAATAAAGAAATACGAAATTCATAACTTGGAATGGAGGAGAAAAGACTGATAAGAATATCTATGGGAGGTAGCTGTGAAAGACCATGACGAATGATGTGGATTAAGGCTGCCCCAGCTCGAAAAGCCCAAAGTTACCTGGCCTACATACCAAACTACATGACCCGGTGAGTTTTTTTTTTTTTTTTTTGGTATGAATTAGAGGTGTCCCAGTGATAGAAGCCCATTTCATGCTCACCTACATGCCTATCTATATGGCCAGATTGGTATTTAATGCTATATGACCACACAATAACCAGACCCCATCTGAACTGAAATCATTTAATGACTTTTAAAATCATATTTTCTTTTTCCAGTAAAAATGTCACATACCAATGCATTATAAAATTAGCCCTTACCTTCAACTCAGGGCAGCAGCAGGACCTCTGACTGCCTATGGAACCTTTCCCCATGCAGCAGCAGCAGCAGCTCTTCACTGCCCATAGGTCCTGTCCCCATGCAGCAACTATTTACTGCCCATGGGTCCTGTCGCCATGTTGTCCTGTACCATTTTATAAATAAAAGAGCACCACTTCCAGAATTTGAGAGTCCAAGAAATCTTTCTTGTGACTCTTCAGCTCAACAAGCCCATATCATATCTTGTGGCCCATATCAAAAACTTGCTTCATAGGTTTGTGAGCTCGACTTCTGGTAAGTGCCCTTTTCTTCGTTGTGCATCTCTCTTTTTCAAGGATGGATCTAAATTCACTTCTCCATCAGGAACTTTCTTGGATAGCTGCATGAATCCACGTTTGCTGCCCATGGCTACTCTATGGGGCAAATCATGGCATTCAGCTTGAAGAGAATCCGTATCTTAAGCCTAAGGGCGATGTAGAGTGAATTACTCCATTCCTTCCTGACTCTATCTCTAATATACAAATTTTAGGTGGGCACGGGTTGGCCAGTTAAGCCCTTAGGATGGCCGGCAATCTGTAAGACTCCCCTGGAAGGTTTCTCTTCCTAAGGCTGGATTGGGATACCTCCCATGGCACCTGACCATGCTCTGAACTGTGTGAATGTCTCAATCGGGACTCCAGTTCAAGGAAAGTACCAAAGTCTAACCTTTGGTTGCATATGGGAAACCCTTCTTCGGAGAATGGCTCCAACACGCAATTGAGTAGAATGTCCCCAAGCTCGGTGGAAAATTCTACACTATTTTTCACCATCCTGTTCTCTCTTAAAATTCTCTTTTTCTCTTGGGGACCATTCAACAGGCACCTATTACTGCCAGGCAGAATAGGAAAGATGTTCACCAGGCAGCTGTTACTGCCAGGCATACCACGGAAGGTACACAAGGGATGCAACGCTTTGGGCCACGCACATCACCCCTTGCTATAGGAACCCCACAGTAGGAACCACATGTAGGATGCTGCCGTAGGGTCAGGGGTGATCTTCAAGGTAATGGACATGTCTCTTTCATCTTTGTTAGAGTTACAATGGCCATTTTCATCTCCTTTTGAACTTTGCCACTGGGGAAACAAAGGAATCTTTCAAGGATCAAGATCTCCACCACTGGAGCCCCAACTATGGCTTTCTGGGCCTGATCACCCCAGCGACCCTAAGTAGGGTGCCCTCTCTTGGCAGTTGACTCATTGAGTAGTTTAGTCACCTACTGAGTTGGACATGAGGGTAGGAGACCTGTGATTTATTTTGTGAACTGTCGTGCTACGGTAGTGTGCCACAGCACAGGAACTGTTGTGTGACTCTTAACTTGAGAACCCTCTGAGAGCAACCATGAGGGTGAGGTCTGCTGTTTTCTTTTCCTTTCTCTGTTTTGCTCATCATGTCATCTGTTGTCACCAAGTCGAGCTTAAGTTCTGGCTGGACCTGACCAGAACATGGACCTTCTGTAAAATCGAACAACTTGAAAATATATTGCAAGGGACTTAACTCTCAACCCCGGTACTGGGAGCCCCGGCCTCCAGCCAGTTCCAGGTGTTTGTAGCCACTGCACCCTTCTCCAGCCACTGCCAGTCGCACACTGGCTTTTCTGCCATGGGGAATGGCATAAGCATCCCCAGAGACTCACCACTCAGGGTCATTCTAACTAATTAGAAACACTTTCAATTGTATGGGTTATGCCCCAGAGACTCCAGCTGGGAGAAAATTTGCGAGGTTTCTCTGTGCCTTTATGGTGCAGTTGGACAGGTAGATCAACCTAGAACGTCCTTCAAGTTACAGTCCAGTTTCTGAGAAATCAAGAGCAACTGTCCTTAGAAAATCCTTGCAAGACTGGAAAGACAGCTCTAGAGGCAGTTCAGATTCCACCTAGTTCCTTTATCATGAAAAGAATTATCATCCCCCCTCTCCAGGAACTACTATCTAGCCCATCACTCACTCTTAAGACTGACAAAAAGAAAGGAGGGGAAAGGAGAAATGGCCATAAGGGTGCCATTGAAAGAGTCTAGCATCTCGAGGGTCTTCTCCATAAGTATTAGTAAAAAGGATCAAAACAAAGTTTACCTTCATAACTGGTGAGCTTTATATTATTGTACCTGATTCACGGCAGTAGCTTTTAAAACAGTAGTTGTACAGTCTCTGTGTATGCGTGTCTATGTGTAGGTTATACATGTGATATTTTCAGCCTTGGGTGGTATGACCAAACTTAAGATCTCTGTTTAGTTGGCTTATAGTAAGTGTTTACATAAATGCTAAATGCAGTAGAAATCAACTCAGTGCCTTTCAAAGTTAATGTCATGTGAATTAACCTTTGGTAAATGAAAGACTGTTTAAGTTTGTTGGTCTGATTCAAAATAGTCTTGCTGTCAGGGATGTCGGTATCTGCATAGGGATGCAGGCATTCAGCCTGGGTTTACTAGTCATATAAGTTCACGTTGTCTGCTAAATTTGTCAGCAAAGTAATAGCTTTAAATGATGACCAGTTTTGTCTAAGGCCTCATGAGGTTTCAGTAGGTAATCTGAACATAATTGATGGAAACAAATGGTTTAAATAGATAATACTCATTAAAGTGAGTACAAAAACTTTTATGGTCTGTATAGTTTGGGAAAGAGAAACAGCTTCGAAATGCTTTTTGGTAACCATCTTGTGTTTTGCCAAGTTAAGTTAAATGATAAAAATCTGAATAGCTGGGTCATTTCTGGATAGGACGAAACACTGAAACATTATTAATAAGCACATCTAAGTTATCTACTTTTGGCTTCTTCTTAAAGAGGCTAAAAGCCTGTGGGTGTATTAAAAACCGTGCCTTGTGTTTTATTGTAAAGTGGCGTGTTTCTAAATTTATGAAGTGTTCAGAAAGCTGATATAAGAGACAATTCATAATTGTTTTCCTTTTTAGTGTTTAGTAGGTCTGTTAAGGGTTAAAAGTTCTAATTAACCTACGTAATTAAAGCTACAGGAAATTACTAAGAAAAAGAGATCTGTATTCAAGAAAGTTAAAATGTACGTTTTCAGTAAAAAAGGTATAAATAATGGAAATATTTTTGTTTGATTGGTTAAGGAAGATAAATTCGTCCTGATGTACTAGAAAGGAAAAAACAAAGACTTTGGGACAAATTCTGAAAACATAAAAGAATGTTTTAGAAGGTTTGTGAAGAAGAAAATCTGAAAGGAGTTTTATGCCTGGTCAAGAAGACCAAAGTAAGTTCAATTAAGTGAATGAGTTTGAATGTTAATAAGTAGTTGCAGAAATTCAAATTTGGTTTTCTCTAAAAGGGTACATTTTCTTGAACTTTTGATCTGCTCTTGATAAAGAGGTTATAAAAGCTATTCCTTTGAGTAAGTCTACCTAAGAGACTAACCTGTTTTGTGAATATAATGACTTAGGTCACTCTTAAGATTATTGACTATTTCTGTTAGAACTTGAATAGATACCTGAGCATATTTCACAGTGAGTGTTGTTTCACATTTGAACAAGCACTTGAAAAGCTTTTGATATGTTTTGACAAGATACTCCCTCAAAAATATTCAAATCCTAAATGAAGGCTATCTTTTGACCTGATAGACAGAAGAAAAATTTATCTGAGGCTTTTCAGAGGGCCCTTGAGACTTCTCAAAGACATTTGCTCTCTCTTCCTATAAGGAGGAAAATACTAAACTAATTAGACTTATTTGGTCTATTACATTGCACGGGAATCATTGTAAAATAAGTAATGATAGACTTTCTTAGGTGTTATTAGATGGGTAAATGTTATTAATATAGATGTCTTAAACTTATATAGCATTCCTAAAATTCTGATCTGTCCTGGTTATCAGTCATAAGTCCACTTATTATCTGGAAGTTTAATATGTCACAGAAGTAGCCAAGTTTCTTTGGCAATTGCCCTTTTGAGTCCTTTGTCCATTTCCAGGTAGCTGTTGTTTTACTCTGATGCTTTTTCCTTTTGCAAATATGTTTCATCTTCTGGGAAATTCCTGGAAAGGGTTCTGACACAAAGGTTCTAAACGACAGGCTTCTGATAAACTTTCAGATTGTAAAACTCAACGGCGTAGAGAAATTACAGAATTCTAAGAGAAACTAAGTTCATCGACCTACTAACAGAAGATTCAGCCCCAGAACTGATTATGCAGGGCTGTGTGAACTGACAAGGATGATTGTAATTTTTTAGGACTTCTATTTGAAATATTGTTGAGTTTTGATGTGTTGTTTTGTTTTCTTGTAATGAAGGAAAGCTTTTTCTCTTTTCTCTTATGCTAACTATGACTTACAGCCATATAGTGAAATTATACCTTCATGAGCAAAACTGAAACATTTATCTTTTTCTGCCTACCTTATCCCTCCTGAATTTGGAAACCCTTTGTGACTGAGTATGGTCATTTCGTGGCAATATTTGCATAAGTTCCATAAGAATCTGTTCTCCTTATAACAGGACACATTGGTTATATTACCAAGGATTTGACTGGAATGTCATATTTGAAACATACAGGCTCAGATATGACAAGACAGCATTTCAGGAACAAAGATTGGACTTTCTGGAATACAGTCCCTAGGAAACATGGGCCTGGTACCTTGTTTACAGAGATTCTGGCAATCTTGCCCGGTCACTAAGGAAGCTTGCTTATCTGGCAGGTGCAAGGAACCTCCGAATATTTTGGGTAACCTCAAAGAGAACGCCACTCAAATCTGTAGGTACTGCAGGCCAAATCAGATGGCAAGTCCTTGGCTTGGCTTTTCTGGCCTCTAGAGGCCTTCACAGTTCAATCTGAGACTCCTCAGAAAAAATTCCAGCAAAGCAGATTTTAAAAAACCTGTATAAGCAATTCCGATTCTTTCTGGTCTTATGTAAATAATTGGAGCAAGTTGTATTGAAACTACACTTTATTTGCAAACGTGTTAATCATAATTTGGCTACCTTTTGTAAAAATGAGGATGATTTAAGAGAGCAGAAAATTACGCTTCTGTAGAAGCTACAGTAGCCATTCATGGATACTAGATTCTAGCTCTTTTCTTCCGCAAGATTCATCTATTACTAATCATAATGTCTCCTTGTGGCCGTCTATCTCTGGCACCTCAGAGTTCCCTGGCCACAATTAAACATTTTCCTTCAATACTACTGTCCAAATACTAACTAGATTTGCCTTGTCACAGGTGTATCAAACAAAACAAGTTCCAACAGTAAAGTCCCCAACTTATCGATACACACAGGATGGACCATATCTAATTTGAGATGAGTATATTTGGTTCACTCCTATTTGTCTTTCTCCCTGGGGCTTGTTTCACTTCCCTAAAACCCTCACAGCCATTCTGGTGGTCACAAATGGCTGGGTTGCATCCTTTGTTCCGGCTGACTGGTGTGCCATTGTGTGACTATAGCCGATCTTCCTTCTGCACTCGTCCCTTGCTGTACTCCAGGGAGGCTTCCAAGTCTTGGCTAGTGGGACAGACGCTGTGGTGAACTCAGCGGTGCACATGTCTTTATGCAGGAGTGTTTCCGAGTTCTTTGGATCAACACGCTGCAGAGGAATAGCTGGACCATATGGGACATGGATTCTTAAACTTCTGAGGCAGTTCCACACCGCTTGGCATAGTGGCTGCACCGGTTTGCACTCCCACCAACGGTGCAGGAGGCTTCCCTTCTCTCCACCTCCTCTCTGACACTTGTTGCTTCCTGTCTGGTTACTTATAGCCATTCTGACCATAGTGAGCTGCTGTGCCCTTGCAGTTTGCATTTGCATTGGCCTGAGACTTAATGATGGTGAACAAGTCTTCATGCACCTGTTGGCCATCTTTTGATCTTCTTGGCAGAAATCTCTGTTTCCATCTTTTGCCCAGGTTTCCATTGGCTTGCCATTTTTTTTCTTGTGGAGACGTGTGAGTTGATTGCATCTTTGGGCTTTTCACCCCTTGTCCAATGTGTGGTTTGCAAACATCCTCTCCCAGTTGTGCTATCTTTGTATTCAGTCGATGGTTTTCTTCACTGGGCAGAAGCGTCCGCATTTGATGTGGTCCCGTTGGTTTCTTGTTGACTTGGTTGCCCTTGCCCAGTCGGACTTGCTTCTTCCAAACAGGCGGCTCAGACAGATGGCAAAGAGCACTCTGCCTAGGTCTTCTCCTACGAGGTTCATGGTTTCAAGTCTGCCATTCAAGGCTTTGATCCATTTCAGGTGGTGTGTGTGCCAGGTGTAACATCATGGTGTACTCTCGTTGTGTTCCATGTGGCTGTGCAGGCTTCCCAGCACCATTTATGGTAGAGACTCTCCTTTCTCCGCTGTCTCCTCTTGGCTCCCTGGTCGAAAATGGGCTGTCCATGTACGTTTGAGTTGGGCTCTTGGTTCTCGATTCTGTTGCATGGGTCTGTGTGCCTGTTTTGGGGCCCAGACTGTGCCGTCTCGGTACCTAGTGCTTCGTCCTCTATGTTGAAATTGGAAAGTGTGACACGTCCTGCTTTTTTCGTTTTCCTGAGGATTCCTTTGCCTAGTCAGGGTCTCTCATTGCTGGCTAGAAACTTTAGGATTCCCTCTTCTGTCTCTGTGGGAAACATTGCTGCAACTTTGACTGGGATTGCATGGAATCCAGAGATTCCTTGCTGTGGTATGGACGTTTCAAGTGTGTTGATGCTTCCATTCCTAGATCCTGGAATCTCCTTCTTTCTCCTTGTGTCTTCTTGAATTTCTTTCCCCCAATGTTTGTTAGTTTTCCATTGCCATGGCTTTCACCTGTTTTGCTAAGTTTCTTCCTAGAGATCTCATCCTTCTCACTGGCCTGCAGTTTTTCACTTTTTCTTTTCAGCTTCAGTGTTTCCGGTATGCAATTGCTTGGCTATAGCCCATCTTCCTCTTAATTCTTCCATTCCTAGATCCCGAAATATCCTTCTTTTTCCTTGTGTCTTCTGGTATTCCTTACCTCAAAGATTTGCTTGTTTTCGAATTGCCATGGCTTTCACCTGTTTTGCCAAGGTTCTTCATATAGATCTTATTCTTCTTACTGTCAATATGTTTGTTTTCTTTTGTTTTGTTTTTTTGAGCTTCAGTTTTTGTATTCTTTGCAACTTGTAATCCGTTTTGTTTTGGCAGAAGTGCATCACTGAGCTCACATCTGCTGGCAATGCTCCTGTGTTTGCTGTGGAAATTTGGCCCTGTCTAACGTCCCTTCCCATCTGCCTATACACTACCTTGGCCGCCAGATCCAGGATGACTGAAACAATGGTTAGTAGGCTCACACCCAGGATTCCACACAGCCCACCCCGGACCACCGACCCGGAAGGTGTGGACCTAACTACTGCACCACTGCCAGGCCCTTTCATGTTCCGTTGGCAACCTGCAGTTGAGTACAATGGGATTTGTATATGCTACTTGAGCCCAAGTCTGGCACTGTGTAGATGAGAGCAGGTTGTTTTTCGGGTCCACTGCGATGTCAGAGGATTTGTCATAATTGTATCTATGCTGTGCCAGCAGGCTTCATCGAAACAGGGCTTCAGAGCCTGCTTGGAGCAGTCTAATAACTCACCATTCCCAGTTAGCGCAGGTTTGACCTTTGCTGCCGTCTTTTGGCTTGTGAATTTCTCTGTCTTTCAAACCTTCCAGCAGAGTCTGTGTAAAGACTGACATCTCTCATTGTGGATTATTCAGGTGTGACTTTTGTTCACCTTCCATTTTCTGGAACTTTTTTCTTTTCCATATTATACTCGTCATGGTCTTTCTCAACTATCTCCCTTAGATATGCTTATCAGTCTGTTCTCCTCAGTTCGTAATGATTAATTTTGTATTTCTTAAATCACCGTATATTCTCTAGTCCAAGGTGTGAGTGCTTTCATGATTCTTGGTTGTTGTCTTTGAATTTGCACCGGTCACTTGTAGGACTGCTTGCTATCCTAGCCTGGGTCAAACTAAGCACTGAGAACACGTGGTTATCTGGGTTGATTTGAGATCCTGAGATCAGAAACTCCAAATTCGCGGGGTCCTGTCAACCCCTTTCATGGACATACTGCCTTCACTAAGAAATGAAGCCCTGTATAAAATGGTGCATTTCAGCACACTTGTAAAGCCCTTCCAAACAAAGAGACACATTAACGTGTACCCAGTGGGAACCCATGATGCCAGAGCTTTGGAAAGTGAGACTGATCTTCAAAGAATGCTAGAGGCGTAGGAAAGGAGGCATCGATTCTTCTCTTCAATGTCCTCATGAGAACATTCTTGACTTTGGATTATACTTAAGACAGAAGGACACTGTGTCCATGAAGGGGGTTTCATGGTCCACCTCGAATTTGGAGCTTCTGATCTCAGGATGTCAAACCTACCCAGATGATGAACAGGTGGCATGGCACATTTGATTGGGGATTTCCGGAGGCAAAGCAGGTCAATGGGGGGGTGGGGGAAAGAGATGGTGAGGCACAAGAGTGTGGTGAGGGCCTGTGATTAGGCTTACGCTGGTGACGATGATGTAAGCTATCTGAAAGATATAGGATGTTTTAATGCAGGTTTATGGAAATAAATTCAGCAAAAGTCAAAGATCCAAAAAGGGGTCCAGAATGATATCATAAAACTTTGGGGGCTGAAAAAGAATCGCGAAGGTGCCCTTCCAAGGATGGAAAATCACCTTAAAATTCTTAATGATGCTACAGAAAGGTAAACCATTCCAAAGAGATGAAGATGAATACTCCCCAAAGAACGTGATCCATGCTAAACCCATGAACAACAGGAAAGGGTTACTGTCCATGATGTTACTACTAATCACCTTCACGAATAATCCAAACAGGCACACGTTTTCCCAAGCTCAGGCTAAAGGTTGGTCCAAAAGTACAATTCAGGGCCGGCCCTGTGGTAGACCGGGTAAGTGCCCACGTCCTGCTTTGGCCGTCCGGGCCTCACTGATTCACATCACGGGTGCAGATCACATTAGCAGTGTTAGTAAATATAGATTTCATGGTACGGTGCACACAGAGATCATAAATAAGTAGCCATTGTGAGGATAGCTTACCAACACACAACAGAAAAAGAACCACCAGACTATTACAATCTATGTACGCATTTGGTACACTTCCCCAAAGGAAGAAGGATGGAAAACATGTGACCTGCCAAGGTGGAATTGGCAGATTGCTAGAAGATGACATGATCATTGCGCATCAGAGGACTGCCTGGGCAACTTCAACTTGGGAGGGAGTCCAGGACTTTCTCTGGGGAATGTCCACCCACTTGGCCGCCTACACAAGATATAAGAGATACAACCCAGGATAATCTTACAGGAAAGAAACCAGTGTCTAGGGAGATTGTGCTAGGCCTTTCAAAGTTCGAGGAGAATGTTAGAAACCGACAAGAAATCCAGAAAAAGGAAAACTATCCTTTCTGGAAAGGGTTAGGAGTCAGACTGGTGTGAGATAGCTCTGAAACTCTGTGTGCATGTAGGTTGTCAGGACAACTTAGAATTAGGACGTTCTTTATGACATCATGGTGAACATGTCCCCCAAGAGGGCCACATGGTTACAGTCTGAGGATTGGCCTAGGATAGGCTATTAAAGGGAGAGATAAGAAGAAACATCTTTGACAAACAGAAAGCTGGCACAGAAAGTAGAAGAGATCAAACTGACTCTGATTCAAGGGATAAGAAAGGAATCCTTGGCAAGAAGGGAGAATAGAGGGACAAGCACTGAGAGGAGAACATTGTCATCTATTCAAGTCTATGGGGACGGCATGCTGATTCAAGCTTGAAACTTGATTGGAAACAAGATGCCACACTTGGGCCCTATCAGAACTATGTTGTCCTTCTTCCTTAAGCAAAATCCAAAGTCAAAAATGATGTCTTGAGGACATTGAAGAGAAGAATCGATGCCTCCTTTCCTAGACACTGGTTTCTTTCCAGTATAAGATTATCCTTGCTTGTATCTCTTATATCTTGTGTAGATGGCCAAGTGGGTGGACCATCCCCACAGAAAGTCCTGGACTCCTTCCCAAGTTTAAGTTGCCCAGGCAATCCTCTCATGTGCAATGATCGTATCATCTCCTAGCACTCTGCCAATTCCACCTTGGCAGGTCACATGTCTTCCTTCCTTCTTACTTTGGGGAAGTGTACCAGATGCGTTCATTGATTGTAATATTCTCATGGAGCTCTTTCTGGTGCGAATTGATAACGTATCGTCAGAATTGCTAATTATTTATGATATCTGTCCACACCGTACCATGAAATCTGTATTTCCTAACACTGCTAAAGTGATCGGCACCCGTAATGTGAAACAGTGAGGCCCCGGCCGCCCAAGTGGAAGGTGGGCACTTACTCCACCACAAAGCCGGCCCTGAATTCTTATTTTGGACCAACCTTTTGTCTGAACTTGGGATGACGTGGGCTTGTTGGGATTATTCGTGAAGGTGATTTCTATTAACTTCATGGACGGTAACATTTTCCCTTGGTTCATGGGTTTAGCACGCATCATGTTCTGTGGGTAGTATTCCTCTTCATCTATTTGGAATGGTCTACCTTTCTGTAGAATCAGTAAGAATTTTGAGGTGATTTTCCATCCTTGGAAGTTCACCTTCTCTAAACGCTTTCAGCCCCAAAAGCAATATGACGTCATTCTGGACCCCGTTTTGGATTTTTGATTTTAGGTGAATTTATTGCCATAACCCTGCATTAGAACATCCTATATCTTTCAGATTTGCATCCTCATTGGTTTAGACTTCTGTGTAGGTTACATCATCTTCACCAGCTAAAGCTGAATCACAACCCCTCACTGCACACTGGTGCCTCATCATCTCTTTCACCCTCCCCCACCACCCCGCTCTGCATCTGGGAACTCCCAATAAAATGTCCCGTGCCACCTGTTGCTTAGTGCTTGCTTTTTCTTCTCCTTGTAAGAGAGATCCTATGGTATTTGACGTTCTCCCTGGGGCTTGTTTCACTTCACCTAAAACCCTCACAGCCATTCTGGGTGTCACAAATGGCTGGAATGCAACCTTTGTTCCAGCTGAGTGGTATGCCATTGTGCGGGTATAGCCCATCTTCCTTATGCATTCTTCCCTTGCTGGGCACCAGGGCGGCTTTCAAGTCTTGGATAGCGGGACTAACGCTGTAGTGTAATCAGTGGTGCACGTCTCCTTATGAGGTAGTGTTTCTGAGCTCTTTGGACAAACACGCCTCAGAGGAACAGCTGGATCATATGGGACATGGATTCTTAAATTTCTGACGCAGTTCCACACTGCTTGCCATATTGGCTGCACAGGTTTCCACTCCCACTTGCAGTGCAGGAGATTTCCCTTCTCTCCACCTCCTCTCTGACACTTGTTTCCTGTCTGCTTTCTTATAGCCATTCTGACCACAGTGAGCTGCTGTGTCCTTGCAGTTTGCATTTGCATTGGCCTGAGACTTAATGATGTGAACAAGTTTTCATGCACCTTTTGGCCCTCTTTCAATCTTCTGGGGAGAAATCTCTGTTTCCATCATTTGCCCAGGTTTTCATTGGCTTCTTGTTGTTTTTCTCGTGGAGTTGTGCGAGTTGATTGCATCTTTGGTCTTTTAACCCCTTGTCCGATGTCTGGTTTGCAAACATCCTCTCCCAGTTGTTGTGCTGTCTTGGAATTGAGTTGATGGTTTCCTTGACTGGGCAGAAGCGTGTGCATTTGATGTGGTCCCGTTTGTTTCTTGTTTCCTTTGTTGCCCTTGCCCAGTCAGACATGATTCTTCAAAATAGGCGGCTCAGACAGACAGCAAAGAGAACTCTGCGTAGGTCTTCTCCTACAAGGTTCACGGTTTCAAGTATGCCATTCAAGGCTTTAATCCATTTCGAGGTGGTGTGTGTGCCACGTGTAACATCATGGTGTACTCTCGTTGTGTTCCATGTGGCTGTGCAGGCTTCCCAGCACCGTTTATGGTAGAGGCTCTCCTTTCTCCGCTGTCTCCTCTTGGCTCCCTGGTCGAAAATGGGCTGTCCATGTACGTTTGAGTTGGGCTCTGGGTTCTTGATTCTGTTGCATGGGTCTGTGTGCCTGTTTTGGGGCCCAGACTGTGCCGTCTCGGTACCTAGTGCTTCGTCCTATATGTTGAAATTGGAAAGTGTGCCACGTCCTGCTTTTTTCGTTTCCTGAGGATTCCTTTGCCTATTCAGGGTCTCTTGTTGCTGCCTAGAAATTTTAGGATTCTCTCTTCGATCTCTGTGGCAAGTGTTGCTGCAACTTTGACTGGGATTGCATGGAATCCAGAGCTTCCTTTCTGCGGTATGGACCTTTCAAGTGTGTTAATTCTTCCATTCCTAGATCCCGGAATATCCTTCTTTTTCCTTGTGTCTTCATGAATTTCTTTCCCAAAACGTTTGCTAGTTTTCGATTGACATGGCTCTCACCTGTTTTGCTAAGGTTCTTCATAGAGATCTAATTCTTCTCACTGGCAAGATGTCTCGCCCTGTCTAACGTCCCTTCTCTTCTGCCTCTGCACTACCTTGGAAGCCGGCCACACAATGACTGAATGTCTTGAGAACATTGAAGAGAAGAATTGATGCCTACTTTCCCAGGCCCATAGCATTCTTTGAAGATCTGTCTCACTTTCCATAGCTCAGGCGTCATGGTGGACCACTGGGTACATGCTAATGTGTCCCAAGAGATGTCTTGGAAGCATTGAAGGAATGGACCCCTGTCATGCTTGGGCTATGTCTCTTTGTTTGTAAGGGCTCTACAAGTGTGCTGAGAAGCACCCTTTTCCAGAGGGCTTCGTTCCTTCGTGAAGGCTGCCCTCCCACTCTAGTGTGCTCAGTGTGGCTCCAATCAAATTCTCTCCCCCTACTTCGTGCTGTAGAAGGATTATTGATTATGTGTTTGGACACCATATGTAAGGAAGTTGGCTGAAAATTTGGAAATTACAATTCTGTTTCAAGAAAAATAAAGAAGCCAGGGCTGAGGATGTAAGGTAAACAAATGGCAGAACCTATAGAAGTAAAGTAAGCCCGTATCTAGAGGAAATCTAGGAGAACATTCAAGGATCAGGTGTCAAGTTCGAAACTTTCCAAATCCGGAAAAAGACAGAAAAATATCTTTCTTGGAGAGAGGAATTCATCAGATTTGTCTAATTTGTCTCGGAAACATTGTGTCCGTGAAGGATGTTGCCAGGACCCCCGCGAATTTGGAGTTTCTGATCTCAGGATGTCTAACCAAACCAGATGACCACATGTTCTCAGTGCTTTGTTTGACCTATGCTAGGGTATCAAAGATTGCTACTAGTGACGTGTGAAAATTCAAAGGGAACCACAAAGAATCATGAAAGCAGTCATACCTCGGCCTAGAGAACATACAGTGATTAAGGAAATACAAAACTAATCACTTAGACTGAAGGAGAACAGACTGATAAGCATGTCTAAGGGAGATAGCTGAGAATGACCATGACAAGTATACTATAGAAAAGAAAAAATGCTCCCATAAAATGGAAGGCGAACAGAAATCACACCTGAATAATCCACAATGAAAGATGTCACTCTTTAGACACACTCTGCTTGAACCTTTGAAAGTCAGAGAAATTTACTAGCCAAAAAACGGCAGCGAAGGTCAAACCTGGGCTAACTGGGAAGGGTGAGTTATGAGACTGCTATAAGCGGGCTCTGAAACCCTGTGTCCATGAAGCTTGGTGGGACAGAAGACACACAATTAAGACAAATCCTCTGACATCACAATGTTCGCGAAAAACAAACGGGCCTCATCTACACACTGCCAGAGTTGGGCTCAAGAAGCATATTCAAGTCCCATTGCAGTCAAATGCAGGTGGCCAATGGAACAGGAAAGCGGACGGCCAGAGGTGCAGAAGTGAGGCTCGCAACTACTGTGACAGTTGCCTGGGGTGGGCCGGGTGGAATCCTGGGCGTGAGCCTGCTCACCACTGCTTCAGTCACTGGGGGGCAGGCGTCCGAGGTAGTGTAGAGGCAGATGGGAAGGGACGTTAGACAGGGCCAGACTTCCACAGCAAATACAGGAGCATTGCCAGCAGATGTGAGCACAGCGATGCACTTCTGCCAAAATAAAACCAATTTAAAGTTGCACAGAATATAAAAACTGACTCTGAAAAAAAAAAAAACCAGCTTGCCTGTTAGAAGAAAAAGACCTCTATGAAGAATCGTAGCAAAAGAGGTGTTAGCTATGTCAATCGAAAACTAGCAAACGTTTCGGTAAAGAAATTCAAGAAGAAACAAGAAGAAAGAAGGATATTCCAGGATCTAGGAATGGAAGAATTAACACACTTGAAACGTCCATACCGGAAAAAGGAATCTCTGGATTCCATGCAATCCCAGTCAAAGTTGCAGCAACACTTGCCACAGAGATAGAAGAGAGAATCTTAACGTTTCTAGGCAGCAACAAGAGACCCTGAATATGCAAAGGAATCCTCAGGAAAACGAAAAAAGCAGGACGTGGCACACTTTCTTATTTCAACATAGAGGATGAAGCGCTAGTTACCGAAATGGCACAATCTTGGCCCAAAAACATGCACAAGACCCATGCAACAGAATCGAGAGCCCAGAGCCCAACTCAAACGTACATGGACAGCCCATTTTCGACCAGGGAGCCAAGAGGAGACAGCGGAGAAAGGAGAGTCTCTACAATAAACGGTGCTGGGAAGCCTGCACAGCCACACGGAACCCAACGAGAGTACACCATGATGTTACACGTGGCACACACACCACCTCGAAATGGATTATAGCCTTGAATGGCAGACTTCAAACTATGAACCTTGTAGGAGAAGACCTAGGCAGAGTGCTCTTTGCCATCTGTCTGAGCCGCCTATTTGGAAGAAGCATGTCTGACTGTGAAATGGCAACAAAGGAAACAAGAAACAAACGGGACCACATAAAATGCGGACGCTTCTGCCCAGTGAAGGAAACCATCGACTCAATGCCAAGACAGCATAACAACTGGGAGAGGATGTTTGCAAACCACACATCAGACACGGGGTGGAAACCCCAAAGATGCAATCAACTCGCACGTCTCCACTAGAAAAATCAAGAAGCCAATGAAAACCTGGGCAAATGATGGAAACAGAGATTTCTCCCAAGAAGAACTAAAGAGGGCCAACAAGTCCATGAAAACTTGTTCACTATCATTAAATCTCAGGCCATGGCAAATCCAAACTGCAAGGACATAGCATCTCACTGTGGTCAGAATGGCTATAAGGAAGCAGACAGGAAACCACAACTGTCAGAGGGGAGGTGGAGAGAAGGGAAGCCTCCTGTACTGCTGGTGAGAGTGTAAACCGGTGCATCCACTAAGCCAAGACATGTGGAGCTGCATCAGAAATTTAAGAATCCATGTTCCATACGATCCAGCTATTCCTCTGCGGCATGTTTATCCAAAGAACTGGGAAACACTACAGCATAAAGACACGTGCACAGCTGAGTTCACCACAGCCTTAATCTCGCTATTCAAGACTTGGTAGCCGCCCTGGTGCGCAGCAAGGGATGAATGCAGAAGGAATATGGGCTATAACCACACCATGGCATACCACTCAGCCAGAACAAAGGATGCAATCCAGCCATTTGTGACCACCTGTATAGCAGTGAGGGTTTTAGGGGATGCGAAAGAAGCCCCAGGGAGAATGTCAGATACCGTAGGATCTCACTTAGGAGAAGAAGAAAACGCAAGCGCTAACCAACAGGTAGCAAGGGACATTTGACTCGGCGATCCCAGAGGCAAATCGTGGGGGTGGGGCAGGGTGAAAGAGATGATTAGGCACAAGTGTGTGGTGAGGGTCTGTGATTCGGCATACGCTGGTGAAGATGATGTATCCTACACAGAAGTTAAATCGATGAGGATGCTTATCTGAAAAATATAGGATGTTCTAATGCAGGGTTATGGCAATAAATTCACTTAAAATCAAAAATCCAAAACGGGGTCCAGAATGACAGCATAAAGCTTTGGGGGCTGAAAGAGATTAGAGAAGGTGAACTTCCAAGGTTGGAAAATCACCTCAAAGTGCTTACTGATGCTACAGAAAGGTAGACCATTCAAAATAGATCAAGAGGAATACTACCAAGAGAACATGATCAGTCCTAAACCCATGAACCAAGGGAAAATATTACCGTCCATGATTTTACTAGAAATCACCTTTAAGACTAATCCAAATAGGCCAATGTCTTCCCAAGTTCAGTCAAAAGGTTGATCCAAAAGTACAATTAAGGGCTGGCGATTGGTGGAGCGGGTAGGTGCCCACATTCCACTTGGGTGGCCTGGGTCTCACTGTTTCACATCACGGGTGCCGATCACATGATTTGTGTTAGGAAATATAGATTTCATGGTACGGTGCAGTCAGAGATCATAAATAAGTAGCAATTGTGAGGATTCGTTATCAATACACACCAGAAAAAGAACCTTGAGACTATTACAATCTATGAAGGCATCTGGTACACTTCCCCAAAGGAAGAAGGAAGGAAAACATGTGACCTGCCAAGGTGGAATTGGCAGAGTGCTAGGAGATGACACGATCATTGCGCATCAGAGGATAGCCTGGGCAACGTCAACTTGGGAGGGCGTCCAGGACTTTCTCTGGGGAAGGGCCACATACTTCGCCATCTACACAAGATATAAGAGATACAATCCAGGATAATCTTACAGGAAAGAAAACAGTGTCTAGAGAGAATGTAGCAGCCTTTTCAAAGTTCGAGGAGAATGTTAGAAACCGATAAGAAATCCAGAAAAAGGACAACTATCCTACCTGGAAAGGGTGAGAAGTCAGACTGGTCTGAGATGGCTCTGAAACTCTGTGTGCATGGAGGTTGTCAGGACAACTTAGAATTTTGAGGTTGTTTATGACATCACGGTGACCCTGTCTCCCAATATGGCCGCATGGTTACAGTATGAGGATTGGCCTAGGCTAGGCTATTAAAGGGAGAGATACCCAGAAACAGCTTTGAGAAACAGAAAGCAGACACAGAAACTGGAAGAGATAAAACAGAGTCTGATTCAAGGGATAAGAGAGGAATCCTTGGCCAGAAGCGAGAATAGAGGGACAAGCACTGAGAGCAGAACATTGTCATCTATTCAAGTCTATGGGCAGGCCATGCTGACTCAAGCTTGCAACTTGATTGGAAACAAGAGGCTGGACTTGGGGCCCATCAGAACTACAGTGTGCTTCTGCCTTAAGCATAATCCAAAGTCAAGAATGATGTCTTGAGGACATTGAAGAGAAGAATCGATGCCTCCATTCCTAGGCCCCTAGCAGCCTTTGAAGATCAGTCTCACTTTCCATAGCTCAGGCATCATCGGGGCCCACTGGGTACATGCTAATGTGTCCCAAGAGATGTCTTGGAAGCCTTGAAGGAATGGAGCCCTGTCATGCTTGGGGTATGACTCTTTGTTTGGAAGGGCTCTACAAGTGTGCTGAAAAGCACCCTTTTCCAGAGGGATTTGTTCCTTTGTTACGGTTGCCCTCCCAGGCTGGAGTGCTCAGTTTGGCTCCAAATTCTCTCCTCCTAAATCTTGCCAAAGATGGATTATTGATTATGTGTTTTGACCCCATATGTGAGGAAGTTGGCTGAAAATTAGAACATGACAGTTCTGTTTCAAATAAAATAAACAGGCCAGGGCTGAGGATGTATGGCAAACGGCACACCCTATAGAAATAAAGTACGCCCGTATCTAGACGGAACCTAGGGGAACGTTCAAGGATCAGTGGTCAAGCTTGAAACTTCCCAAATCCGGAAAAAGACAGAAAAATATCTTTCCTGGAGAGAGGAATTCATCAGATTTGTCTAATTTGTCTCGGAAACATTATGTCCTTGAGGGTGTTGCCAGGACCCCTGCAAAATTGGAGTTTCTGATCTCAAGATGTCAAACCAATCCAGACGACCACTTGTTCTCAGTACTTAGTTTAACCTAGGCTAGGATAGCGAAGATTGCCACCAGTGACTGGTGCAAATTCCAAGAGAACAACCAAGAATCACGAAAGCAGTCACACCTCTGCCTAGAGAACATACGGTGATTAAAGAAATACAAACCTAATCACTTGGACTGAAGGAGAACGGACTGATAAGCATGTCTAAGGTAGATAGCTAAGAAAGACCATGATGAGTATACTATGGAAAAGAAAAAATGCTCCCAGAAAATTCAAGGCAAACAGAAATCACACCTGAATAATGCACAATGAAAGATGTCAGTCTTTAGACAGACTCTGCTTGAACGTTTGAAAGTCAGAGAAATTCACTAGCCAAAAAATGGCAGCAAAGGTCAAGCATGGGCTAACTGGGAAGGGTGAGTTATGAGATTGCTCCAAGCGGGCTCTGAAACCCTGTGTCCATGAAGCTTGGTGGGACAGAATACACACAATTATGACAAATCCTCTGAAATCACACTGTACGTGAAAAACAACCTGGCCTCATCTACGCAGTGCCAGAGTTGGGCTCAAGTAGCATATTCAAGTCCCATTGCAGTCAACTGCAGGTGGCCAATGGAACATGAAAGCGACCGGCTGGTGGTGCAGCAGTGAGGTCCACACCTACTGCGTAGGTAGCCCGAGGTGGGTCGGGTGGATTCCTGGGCGTGAGCCTGCTCACCGCTGCTTCAGTCACTGAGGGGCAGGCATCCGAGGTAGTGTAGAGTCAGAGGGGACAGGATGTTAGACAGGGCCAGACTTCCACAGCATGTACAATAGCGTAGCAAGCAGATGTAAGCTAAGCGATGCACTTCTGCCAAAACAAAACCAATTCAAAGTTGCAAAGAATAGAAAAACCAAAGCTAAAAAAAAAATAATACAGCCTGCCAATGAGAAGAATAAGATCTCTATGAAGAAACTTAGCAAAACAGGTGAAAGGTATTTCAATTGACAACTAGCAAACGTTTGGGGAAAGAAATTCAAGAGGCACAAGGAGAAAGAAGGATATTCCAGGATCTACGAATGGAAGAATTGACACACTTGAAACGTCCATACCGGAGAAAGGAATCTCTGATTTCATTCAATCCCAGTCAAAGTTGCAGCAGTATTTGTGACAGAGATAGAAGAGAGAATCCTAAACTTTCTACCCAGCAACAAGAGATACTGAATAGACAAAGGAATCCTCAGGGAAATGAACAAAGCAGCACGTGTCACACTTTCTGATTTCAACATAGAGGACATAGCGCTAGGTACTGCAACAGCACAGTCTTGGCCCAGAAACAGGCACACAAACCCATGCAAAAGAATCGAGAGCCAAGAGCCCAAATCAAAAGTACATGGACAGCCCCTTTTCAAGCAGAGAGCCAAGAGGAGACAGTGGAGAAAGGAGAGTGTCTACAATAAGCGGTGCTGGGAAACCTGCACAGCCAGATGGAACACATTGACAAAAGACCATGATATTACACCTGGCACTCACACCACCCTGAAATGGATAAGAGCCTTGAATGGCAGACTTGAAACCGTGAACCTTCTAGGAGAAGACATAGGCAGAGTGCTCTTTGCCATCTGTCTGAGCCGCCTATTTGGAAGAAGCATGTCGGACCGGGCAAGGGCAACAAAGCAAAGAAGAAATAAACGGGACCACATCAAGTGCACACGCTTCTGCCCAGTGAAGGAAAGCATCGACCCAATGCAAAGACACCACAACAACTGGGAAAGGATGTTTGCAAACCACACATCGGACACGGGGTGAAAAGCCCAAAGATACAATCAACTCACACGTCTCCACAAGAAAAAAAACAAGAACCCAATGAAAACTTGCGCAAAAGATGGAAACAGTGATTTCTCCCAAGAAGAACTAAAGAGGACCAACAGGTGCATGAAAACTTGTTCACCATCATTAATTCTCAGGCCAAGGCAAACCCAAACTGCAAGGACATAGCATCTCACTGTGGTCAGAATGGCTATAAGGAAGCAGACAAGAAACAACAAGTGTCCAGGGGAGGTAGAGAGAAGGGAAGCCTCCTGCAGTGCTGGTGGGAGTGGAAACAGGTGCAGCCACTACTCAAAGCGGTGTGGAACTGCCTCAGAACTTTAAGAATCCATGTCCCATATGATCCAGCTATTCCTGTGTGGCGTGTTGATCCAAAGAACTTGGAAACACTACTGCATAAAGATATGTGCACCACTGAGTTCAGCACAGCCTTACTCACACTATCCAAGACTTGGAAGCTGCCCTGGTGCCCATCAAGGGACGAAGGCAGAAGGAAGATGGGCTATAGTCACTCAATGCCATACCACTCAGCCGGAACAAAGGAGGCAATCCAGCCATTTGTGACCGCCAGAATGGCTGTGAGGGTTTTAGGGGAAATGAAACAAGCCCCAGGGAGAAAGTCAAATACCGTCGGATCTCACTTACAAGGAGAAGAAAAAACGAGATCTATCCAAAAGGTGGCACGGCTCATTTGATTGTTGGTTCCCAGAGGCAAAGTGCAGGGGTGGGGAAGGGTGAAAGAGATGATGAGGCACAAAAGTGCAGTTAGGGCCTGCCATTAGGCTTATGCCACTGAAGATGATGTAATCTACACAGAAGTCTAAATAGATGAGGATGCAAATCTGAAAGACATAGGATGGTCTAATGCAGGGTTATGGCAATAAACTCACCTAAAATCAAAAATCAAAAAAGAGGTCCAGAATGACGGCATAAAACTTTGGAGGCTGAAGAGATTAGAGAAGGTGAACTTCCAAGGATGGAAAATCACCTCAAAATGCTTACTGATGCTACAGAAAGGTAGATCATTCAAAATAGTTGAAGAGGAATACTACCGAGAGAACATGATCAGTCCTAAAACCAGGAACCAAGGGAAAATGTTACCGTCCATGCTGTTACTACTAATCACATTCAGGACTAATCAAAACGGGCCAACGACTTCCGAAGTTCAGGCAAATGGTTGGTCCAAAAGAGCAATTCAGGGCCAGCCCTGTGGTGGATTCTGTAAGTGCCCACGTTCCCCTTGGGCAACGGGACTCGCTGTTTCACATCACGGGTGCAGATCACATTAGCAGTGTTAGGAAATATAGATTTCATGGTACGGTGCAGACAAGGATCATAAAACAAGTAGCAATGGTGAGGTTACGTTATCAATACGCACCAGAAAAAGAACCGTGAGGCTTTTACAATCCATGAACGCATCTGGTACACTTCCCCAAAGGAAGAAGGAAGGAAAACATGGGACCTGCCAAGGTGGAATAGGCAGAGTGCTAGGAGATGACACGACCATTGCTCATCAGAGGATTGCCCGGGCAACTTCAACTTGGGAGGGAGTCCAGGACTTTCTCTGGGGAACGTCAACCCACTTGGCCATCTACATAAAATGTAAGGGGTAAAACCCAGGATAATCTTACAGGACAGAAACCAGTGTCTAGAGAGAATGTAGCAGGCCTTACAAAGTTCGAGGAGAAAGTCAGAAACCGACAAGAAATCGAGAAAAAGGAAAACTATCCTACCTGGAAGGGTGGAGTGAGATGGCTCTGAAACTCCGTGTGCATGCAGGTTGTCAGGACAACTTCGAATTTTGAGGCTGTTTATGACATCACGAGGATCATGTCCACCAAGATGGCCGCACGGTTACAGACTGAGGATTGGCCTAGGCTAGACTATTAAAGGGAGGGATACCCAGAAACAGCTTTGAGAAACAGAAAGCAGACACAGAAACTGGAAGACATAAAACAGACACTGATTCAAGGGGTAAGAAAGGAATCCTTGGCAAGAAGCGAGAATAGAGGGACAAGCACTGAGAGGAGAACGTTGTCATCTATTCAAGTCTATGGGGAGGCCATGCTGATTCAAGCTTGCAACTTGATTGGAAGCAAGAGGCCGGACTTGGGACTTATCAGACCTACGTGGTCCTTCTGCCTTAAGCATAAGCCCAAGTCAAGAATGATGTCTTGAGGACGTTGAAGAGAAGAATCGATGCCTCCTTTCCTAGGTCCCTGGCATTCTTTGCAGATAAGTCTCACTTTCCATAGCTCTGGCATCACGGGGGTCCACTGGGTACATGCTAATGTGTCCCAAGAGATGACTTGGAAGCCTTGAAGGAATGGAGCCCTGTCACGCTTGGGCTATGTCTCTTTGTTTGGAAGTGCTCTACAAGGGTGCTGAAAAGCACCCTTTTCCACAGGGCTTCATTCCTTCGTGAAGGCTGCCCTCCCAGGCTAGTGTGCTCAGTTTGCCTCCATCGAAATTCTCTCCCCCTACCTCTTGCTGTAGAAGGATTATTGATTATGTGTTTTGACACCACATGTAAGGAAGTGGGCTGAAAATCAGAACATTACAATTCTGTTTCAAGAAAACTAAACAGGCCAGGGCTGAGGATGTAAGGGAAACAAATGGCACAGCCTTTAGAAATAAAGTAATCCCTATCTAGACGGAACCTAGGGGAACGTTCCAGGATCAGGGGTGAAGTTTGAAACTTCCCAAATCCGGAAAGGAGACAGAAAAATATCTTTCCTGGAGAGAGGAATTCATCAGATTTGTCTAATTGTCTTGCAAACATTGTGTCCGTGAAGGGGGATGCCAGGACCACCTCGAATTTGGAGTTTCTGACCTCAGGATGTCAAACCAACCCAGATGACCACGTGTTCTCAGTGCTTAGTTTGTCCTTTGCTAGGACAGCAAAGACTCCTTCAAGTGACCGGTGAAAATTCAAAGACAACAACCATGAGTCACGAAAGCACTCACACCTCGCCCTAGAGAACATACAGTGATTCAAGAAATGCAAAATTAATCCCTTGGAATGAAGGAGAACGGACTGATAAGCATGTCTAAGAGACATAGCTGGAAATACCATGACGATTATACTATGGAAAAGAAAAAAAGGTCCCAGAAAATGGAAGGCAGACAGAAATCACACAAAATGAAAGATGATGTCAGTCTTTAGACAGACTCTGCTTGAACGTTTGAAAGTCAGAGAAATTCACAAGCCAAAAGACGGCAGCGAACGTCAAGCCTGGGCTAAGTGGGAAGGGTGACTTATGAGACTGCTCTGAGCGGGCCATGAAAGCGTGTGTCCATGAAGCTTGCCGGGACAGCAGAGACACGATTATGACAAATCCTCTAACATCACAGTGGACCCGAAAAACAACCTGGCCTCATCTACACAGTGTCAGAGTTGGGCTCAAGTAGCATATTCAAGTCCCATTGCACTCAACTGCAGGTTGCCAATGGAACAGGAAGGGGCTGGCCGGTGGTGCAGCAGTGAGGTCCGCAGCTTTTGTGTCAGTGGCCCAGAGTAGGCCGGGTGTAATGATGGGGCTGAGCCTCCTCACCACTGCGTCAGTCATTGTGTGGCAGACGTCTGAGGTAGTGTAGAGGCAGATAGGAAGGGACGTTAGACAGGGCCAGACTTCCACAGCAAATACAGGAGCATTGTCACCAGATGTGAGGACAGCAATGCAATTCTGCCAAAACAAAACCAATTGAATGTTGCAAAGAATAGAAAAACTGAAGTTGAAAAATAAAAAACAGCATGCCAGTGAGAAGAATAAGATCTTTATGAAGAACCTTAGCAAAACAGGTGAAAGCTATGTCAATCGAAAACTAGCAAACGTGTGGGGAAAGAAATTCAAGAAGACACAAGGAGAAAGAAGGAGATTCCAGGTTCTAGGAATGGAAGAATTAACACACTTGAAACGTCCATTCCGGAGAAAGGAATCTCTGGATTCCATGCAATCCCAGTCAAATTTGCAGCAATATTCTCTACAGAGATCGAAGACAGAATCTGAAAGTTTCTAGCCAGCAACAAGAGACCCTGAATAGGCAAAGGAATCCTCAGGAAACAGAACAAAGCATGACGTGTCACACTTTCTGATTTCAACATATAGAACGAAGTGATACATACCGAAACATCACAGTCTGGGCCCAAAAACAGGCACGCAGACCAATGCAACAGAATCGAGAGCCCAGAGCCCAAGTGAAACGTACATGGACAGCCCATTTTGGACCAGGGAGCCAAGTGGAGACAGCGGAGAATGGAGAGTCTCTACAATAAACGGTGCTGGGAAGCCTGCACAGCCACATGGAACACAACGAGAGTACACCATGATGTTACACCTGGCACACACACCATCTCGAAATTGATTAAAGCCCTGAATGGCAGACTTGAAACCATGAAACTTGTAGAAGACCTAGGCAGAGTGCTCTTTGCCATCTGTCTGAGCTGCCTATTTGGAGGAAGCATATCTGACTGGTCAAGGGCAACAAAGGAAACAAGAAACAAACGGGACCACATCAAATGCACACGCTTCTGCCCACTCAAGGAAACCATCGACTCAATGCAAAGACAGCACAACAACTGGGAGAGGATGTTTGCAATGCACACATTGGACCAGGGGTGGAAAGCCCAAAGATACAATCAACTCACACGTCTCCACAAGAAACTCAACAAGCCAATGAAAACCTGGGCAAAAGATGGAAACAGAGATTTCTCCCAAGAAGATCGAAAGAGGGCCAACAGGTGCATGAAAACTTGTTCACCATCATTAAGTCTCAGGCCAATGCAAATCCAAACGGCAAGGACACAGCAGCTCACTGTGGTCAGAATGGCTAGAATGAATCAGAAAGGAAACAAGTGTCAGAGAGGATGTGGAGAGAACCGAAGCCTCCTGTACTGCTGGTGGGTGTGTAAACCGGTGCAGTCAGTACTCCAAGCGGTGTGGAACTGCCTCAGAAATTGAAGAATCCTTGTCCCATATGATTCAGCTATACCTGTGTGGCGTGTTGAACCAAAGAACTCGTAAACACTACTGCATAAAGACATGTGCACCACTGAGTTCACCACAGCCTTACTCCCTCTATCCAAGACTTGGAATCCGCCCTGGTGCCCAGCAAGGGACTAATGGAGAAGGATGATGGGCTATACCCACACAATGGCATACCTCTTAGCCGGAACAAATGATGTAATCCAGGCATTAGTGACCACCAGAATGGCTGTGAGGGTTTTAGGGGAAGTGAAACAAGCCCCAGGGAGAAAGTCAAATACTGTAGGATCTCACTTACAAGGAGAAGAAAAGACAAGCAGTAACCAACTATTGGCACGGGACATTTGATTAAGGGTTACCAGAGGCAAAGCAGGGAGGTGGGGTAGGGTGAAAAAGATGATTAGGCACAAATGTGTGGTAAGGGCCTATGATTCAGCTTACTCTGGTGAAGATGATGTAACCTACACAGAAGTCTAAACCGATGAGGATGCAAATCTGAAAGATATAGGATGTTCTATCGCAGCGTTATGGCAATAAATTCACCTAAAATCAAAAATCCAAAAAGGGGTCCAGCATGACGGCATAAAGCTTTGGGGCTGAAAGAGATTAGAGAAGGTGAACTTCCAAGGATGGAAAATCACCTCAAAATGCTTACTGATGGTACAGAAAAGTAGACCATTCCAAAAAGAGGAAGAGGAATACTTCCAGAGAACATGATCCGTCCTAAACCCATGAATCAACGGAAAATGTTACCGTCCATGAGGTTACTACTAATCACCTTCACGAATAATCCAAACAGACCCACCTCTTCCCAAGTTCAGGCAAAGGGTTGGTCCAAATGTCAAATTCAGGGCCGTCACTGTGGTGGAGCGTGTAACTGCTGACGTTCCGCTTGGGCGGCCAGGCCCTCACTGTTTCACATCACGGGTGCACATCACTTTAGCAGTGGTAGGAAATATAGATTTCATGGTACGGTGTGGACAGAGGTCGTAAATAAGTAGCATTTATGAGGATACCTTATCAATACGCGCCAGAAAATGAACCATGAGAATATTACAATCTATGAAGGCATCTGGTACACTTCCTCAAAGGAAGAAGGAAGGAAAACATGTGACCTGCCAAGGTGGAATATGCAGAGTGCTAGGAGATGACACGATCATTGCGCATCACAGGATTGCCTGGGCAACTTCAACTTGGGAGGGAGTCCAGGGTTTTCTCAGGGGAAGGTCCACCCACTTGGCCATCTACACAAGGTATAAGAGAAACAACCCAGAATAATCTTACAGGGAAGAAACCAGTGTCTAGAGAGAATGTAGCAGGCCTTTCAAAGTTCGAGGAGAAAGTGAGAAACCGACAAGAAATCCAGAGAAAGGAAAACTATCCTACCTGGAAAGGGCGAGGAGTCAGACTGTTCTGAGATGGCTCTGAAAGTCTGTGTGCATGTAGGTTGTCAGGACAACTTAGAATTTTGAGGTTGTTTATGACAACATGGTGAATATGTCCCCCATGATGGCCACATGGTTACAGTCTGAGGCTTGACCTTGGCTAGACTATTAAAGGCAGAGACACCCAAAAACAGCTTTGATAAACAGAAAGTGGACACCAAAACTGGAGGAGATAAAACAGACTGTGATTCAAGGGATAAGAAAGGAATCCTTGGCAAGAAGTGAGAATAGGGGACAAGAACTGACAGGAGATCATTGTCATGTATTCAAGTCTATGGGGAGGCCATGTTGATTCAAGATTGAAACTTGATTGGAAACAAGAGGCCAGACTTGTGGCTCATCTGACCTACTTTGTCAATCCAAAGTCAAGAATGATGTCTTGAGGACGATGAAGTGAATAACCGATGCCTGCTTTTCTAGACCCAGGGCTTTCTTTGATGATCAGTCTCACTTTCCATACCTCTGGTGTCACGGGGGCCCACTGGGTACACGCTAATGTGTCCCAAGAGATGTCTTGGACGCATTGAAGGAATGGACCCCTGTCATGCTTGGGGTATGTCTCTTTGTTTGGAAGGGCTCTACAAGTGTGCTGAAAAGCACCCTTTTGCAGAGGACTTAGTTCCTTTGTGAAGGCTGCCCTCCCAGGCTAGAGTGCTCAGTTTGGTCCAATGAAATTCTCTCCCCCTACCTCTTGCCGTAGAAGGATTATTGATTATGTGTTTTGACACCACATGTAAGGAAGCGGGCTGAAAATTAGAACATTACAATTGTGTTTCAAGAAAAATAAACAGGCAAGGTCTGAGGATTTAAGTCAAACAGATGGCACAACCTATAGAAATAAGGTCAGCCCGTATCTAGATGGAATCTAGGCCAAAGTTCAAGGATCGGGGGTCAAGTTCGAAACTTCCCAAATCCAGAAAATAGAAAAATATCTTTCATGGAGAGAAGAATTCATCAGATTTCTCTAATTTGTCTCGGAAACATTGTGTCCATGAAAGGGGTTGCCAGGACCACCTCGAAGTTGGAGTTTCTGATCTCAGGATGTCAAACAAACCCAGATGACCACGTGTTCTCAGTGCTTATTTTGACCTAGGCTAGGATAGCAAAGATTCCTACAAGTGACCAGTGCAAATTCAAAGAAAACAAGCCAGAGTCACGAAAGCACTCACACCTCGGCCTAGAACACATGAGGTCATTAAAGAAATACAAAATTAATCACTTGGAATGAAGGAGAACGGACTGATTAGCATGTCTAAGGGAGATAGCTGAGAAAGACCATGACGAGTATACTATGGAAAAGAAAAAAAGGTCCCAGAAAATGGAAGGCCAACAGAAATCACATCTGAATAATCCACAATGAGAGATGATGTCCGTCTTTAGACAGACTCTGCTTGAACGTTTCAAAGTCAGAAAAATTCACAAGCCACAAAACAGCAGCGAAGGTCAAACCTGGGCTAACTGGGAAGGGTGAGTTATGAGACTGCTCCAAGCAGGCTCTGAAACCCTGTGTCCATGAAGCTTGCTGGGATAGCAGAGACACAATTATGACAAATCCCCTGAAATCACAGTGTAGACGAAAATCAACTTGGCCTTATCTACACAGTGCCAGCGTTGGGCTCAAGTAGCATATTCAAGTCCCATTGCACTCAACTGCATCTTGCCAGTGGAACATGAAAGGGGCCGGCCAGTGGTGCAGTGGTGAGGTCTGCATCTTCTTGGTCGGTGACCTGGGTTCGGCCGATTGGAATACTGGGTGTGAGCCTGCTCACCACTGCTTCAGTCATTATGGGGCATACATCCAAGGTAGTTCAGAGGCAGATGGGAAGGGACGTTAGACAGGGCCAGACTTCCACAGCAAATACAGGAGCATTGTCAGCAGGTGTGAGCTCAACGATGCACTTCTGCCAAAACAAAACCAGTTAAAATTTGCAAAGAATAGAAAAACTGAAGCTAAAAAAAAGAAACAAACCAGCTTGCTAGTGAGAAGAATAAGATCTTTATGAAGAACCTTAGCAAAACAGGTGAAAGCTATGTCAATCAAAAACTAACAAACGTTTGGGGAAAGAAATTCAAGGAGACACACGGAGAAAGAAGGATATTCCAGGATCTGGGAATGGAAGAATTAACACACTTGAAACGTCCATACCAGAGAAGGGAATCTCTGGATTCCATGAAATCCCAGTCAAAGTTGCAGCAATATTGGCCACAGAGACAGAAGAGAGAATCCGAAAGTTTCTACCTAGCAACAAGAGACCCTGAGTAGGCAAAGGAATCCTCAGGAAAACGAAAAAAGCAGGACGTGTCACACTTTCTGATTTCAACATATAGGACGAAGCGCTAGATACTGAAAAGGCACAGTCTGGGCCCAAAAACAGGCACGCAGACCCATGCAACAGAATCGACAGCCCACAGCCCAACTCAATCGCATATGTACATCCCATTTTCGAACAGGGAGTCAAGAGGAGACAGTGGAGAAAGGAGAGTCTGTACAATAAACGGTGCTGGGAAGCCTGCACAGCCACATGGACACAACGAGAGTAGACCATGATGTTACACCTGGCACACACACCACCTAGAAATGGCTTAAAGCCTTAAATGGCAAACTTGAAACCGTGAACCTTGTAGAAGAAGACCTAGGCAGAGTCCACTTTGCCATCTGTCTGAGCCCCCTATTTGGAAGAAGCATGTCGGACCGGGCAAGGGCAACAAAGCAAGCAAGAAACAAATGGTACCACATCAAATGCACACACTTCTGCCCAGTCAAGGAAACCATCGACTCAATGCAAAGACAGCACAACAACCATGGGAGGATGTTTGCAAAGCACACATAGGACAAGGGTTGAAAAGCCCAAACATATAATCAACTCGCACGTCTCCACAAGAAAAAAAACAACAAGCCAATGAAAACCTGGGCAAAAGATGGAAACAGAGATAGCTGCCAAGAAGATTGAAAGAGGGCCAACAGGTGCATGAAAACTTGTTCACCATCATTAATTCTCAGGCCAACGCAAATCCAAACTGCAAGGACATTGCAGCTCACTGTGTTCAGAATGGCTATAACGAAGCAGACACGAAAAAAGTGTCAGAGAGGAGGTGGAGAGAGTGGAAGCCTCCTGCACTGCTGGTGAGAGTGTAAACCGGTGCAGCAACTACTCCAAGCGGTGTGGAACTGCCTCAGAAATTTAAGAATCCGTGTCTCATATGATCCAGCTATTCCTCTGTGACGTGTTTATCCAAAGAACCCAGAAACACTACTGCATAAAGACATGTGCACCGCTGAGTTCACCACTGCACTACTGCCGCTATTGAAGACTTGGAAGCCGCCCTGGTGCCCAGCAAGGGAGGAATGCAGAAGGAAAATATGCTATAGCCACACAATGGCATACCAGTCAGCCGGAACAAAGGATGCAATCCAGCCATTTGTGACAACCAGAATGGCTGTGAGGGATTTAGGAGAGGTGAATCAAGCCCCAGGGAGAAAGTCAAATATAGTAGGATCTCACTTACAAGGAGAAGAATAAGCAAGCACTAAACATCAGGTGGCACGGGACATTTGATTGGGGGTTCCACAGGCAAAGACGGGCGGTGGGGGAGGGTGAAAGAGATGATGAGGCACAAGTGTATGGTGAGGGCCTGTCATTAGGCTTACGCTGGTGCAGATGATGTAAGCTACGCAGAAGTCTAAATCGATGAGGATGCAAATCTGAAAGATAAAAGATGTTCTAATTCAGGGTTATGGCAATAAATTCACCAAAAATCAAAATTCCAAAAAGGGGTCCAGAATGACGGCATAAATCTTTGGGGGCTGAAAGAGATTAGAGAAGGTGAACTTCCAAGGATGGAACATCCTCTGAAAATGCTTACTGCTTCTACAGAAAGGTAGACCATTCCAAACAGATGAAGAGGAATACTACCAAGAGAACATGATCCGTCCTAAACCCATGAATCAACGGAAAATGTTACCGTCCATGATGTTACTACTAATCACCTTCACGAATAATGCAAACAGGCCCACGTCTTCCCAATTCAGGCAAAAGGTTGGTCCAAAATTACAATTCAGGGCCGTCTCTGTGATGGAGCGCGTAAGTGCCCACGTTCCTCTTGGGCGGCCCAGGCCTCACTGTTTGACATCATGGCTACACATCACATTAGCAGTGTTAGGAAATATAGATTTCATGGTACTATGCGGACAGGGATGATAAATAAGTTGCAATTGTGAGGATACGTTATCAATACGCACCAGAAAATGAACCATGAGAATATTACAATCTATGAACGAATCTGGTACACTTCCCCAAAGGAGAAAGGAAGGAAAACATGTGACCTGCCAAGGTGGAATATGCAGAGTGCTAGGAGATGACACGATCATTGCGCATCAGAGGATTGCCTGGGCAACATCAACTTGGGAGGGAGTCCAGGGTTTTCTCAGGGGAAGGTCCACCCACTTGGCCATCTACACAAGGTATAAGAGATACAACCCAGGCTAATCTTACAGGAAAGAAACCAGTGTCTAGAGAGAATGCAGCAGGCCTTCAAAGTTCGAGAAGAAAGTTAGAAACAGACAGGTAATCCAGAGAAAGGAAAACTATCCTCCCTGGAAAGGGTGAGGAGTCAGACTGGTCTGAGATGGCTCCAAAACTCTGTGTGCATGGAGATTGTCAGGACAAGTTAGAATTTTGAGGTTTTTTATGGCATCACAGTGACCATGTCTCCGTCGTTTTCTAACTTTCTCTTCTAACTTTGAAAGGTCTACTACATTCTCTCTACACACAGGTATCTTTCCTTTAAGATTATTCTTGGTTTTATCTCTTATCTTTTGTGGATATGGTTAAACTGGTGGACTTTCCCTGGAGACAGTCCTGGAGGCCATCCCAAGTTGAAGTTGCCCATTCAATTGCCTGATGCACAATGATCATGTGATCTCCCAGCAGTCTGACAATTCCACCTTGGCAAGTCACATGCTTTCGTTCCTTCATCATTTGGGGAAGTGTACCTGATGCGTTCACAGATTGTAATATTCTCAAGGTTCTCTTTCTGGTGTGTATTGATAAGGTCTCCTCACCATTTCTACTTGTTTATGTTCTCTGTGCCCATCAGACCGTGAAATCTGGATTTCCTAACGCTTGTAATATGGTCTACACCCGTGATGCTAACCTTTGAAACCCGGTCAGCTCAAGCGGAACATGTGCACTTACCCGCTACACCACAGGGCTGGCCCTGAATTGGACTTTTGGACCAAACTTTGGCCTGAACTTCGGAATATGTTGGCCTGCTTCGATCATTTGTGAAGGGAATCAGTAGTAACATCATGGATGGTAACATTTTCCATTGGGTCATGAGTTTGTCTCGGACAATGTTCTCTTGGTAGTATTCCTCTTCATCTCTTTGCAAAGGTCTACCTTTCAGTAGCATCATTAAGCATTTGGAGGTGATTGCCAATCCTTGGAAGCTCATCTTCTCTAATCTCTTTCAGCCTCCAAAGCTTTAGGCTGTAAATCTGCACCCCTCTTTGGAGTTTTGATTTTATGTGAATTGATTGTCATAACCCTACATTGTAAGATCCTATAGCTTTCAGATCTACATCCTCATAGATTTAGACTTCTGTGTAAGTTACATCATCTTCACCACCGTAAGCCTAATTACAGGCCCTCACCACACACTTGTGCCTAATCAGCTCTTTCTCCCTCCGGTGGCCGCCCCCATTTCCCTCTGGGAACTACCAATCCTATGTCACGTGCTACCTGTTTGTTGGTCCATTTTTCCTCTTCTCCTTGTGCATGAGATCCTGTGGTATTTGACCTTTCCCCAGGGCTTTTTTCAGTTCCCCTAATACCCTCAGGAGCCTTTCTGGTGTTCACAAATGGCGGCACTGCCTCCGTTCCTACAACTGAGTGTTATGCCATTGTGTGGCTATAGCCCATCTTCCTTCTTCTTTCGTCACATGATGGGGACCAGGGCGGCCTCGAAGTCTTGGATATCGGGAGTAAGGCTGTGGTGAGCACAGTGGTGCACGGATCTCTATGCGTTAGTGTTTCCAAGTTCTTTGGATAAATATGCTGCCAAAGACTACCTGGATCTTATGGTAGATGGATTCTGACATTTCTGAGGCTGTTCCACATAGCTTTGCATAATGGCTGCACCGGTTTACACTCCCACCATCAGTGCAGGAGGCTTCTCTTCTCTCCACCTCCTCTCCGAAACCTGTGGTTTCCTGTCTTCCTCCGCATAGCCCTCTGACCACTGTGCGCTGCTGTCTCATTGCCGTTCGGATTCACATTGACCAGACACTTAATGATGATGAGCATGTTTTCATTTGGCTGTTGGCCATCTTTCTATATTCCTGGGAGAAATGTCTGTTTCCATCTTTTTAACAGGTTGTATTGGGCTCGTTGTTTTTTTTCCACTGGAGACACATGAGTTCATTGGATCTTTTGGCTATTCACCTCTTCTCCGATGTGTGGTTTGCAAACATCCCGTCGCAGTTGTTGTGCTGTCTTTGCATTGAGCCAATGGTGTCGTTGGCTGGGCAGAAGGTTCTGCGTTGGATGGAGTCCTGCTTGTTTCTTGTTTCCTTTCTTGCCATTGCTCAGTCACACATGCTTCTTCCAAACAGGCAGCCAAGCCAGATGGCAAAGAGGAAGCTGCCTGCGTTTTCTCCTCGTAGTGTCACAGTTTCAAGTCTTCCATTCAAGGCCTGAATCCATTTTGAGGTGGTGTGTGTGCCTGGTGTAACATCATGGTCTACTCTCATTGTGTTACATGCGGCTGTGCAGTCTACCCAGCACCGTTTCTTGTCGAGACTCTACATTCTCTGCTGTCTCCTCTTGGCTCCCTGGTCGTAAATGGGCTGTCCATGGATGTGTGAGTTGACCTCTGGGGTCTCGATTCTGTTGCATGGGTCTGTGTGCCTATTTTGGGGTCCAGGCTGTGCTGTTTCAGGACCTAGCCCTTTGTTCTATATGTGGCAATCAGAAAGGGTGATAATTGCTGCTTTGTTCGTTTTCCTCAGGATTCCTGTGTCTATTCAGGATCCTTTGTTGCTGGAGAGAAAGTTTAGGATTCTCTCTCCTATTTGTGTGGGACAGATTGCTGCAACTTTTACTGGGACTGCATGGAATCCAGACATTGCTTTGTCGTCAAAAATAATCCATAACCAATCTATAAATGAAACTTTGGGTGAGCTTACTCTGAGCTTAAATCTGAGGATTATAACCCGGGCATCAAACAAGTGGGGTGCACAGACTGGTTATATGCTCCCAGAGAGGATGTTTCACATAGGATTGAAATGTCCCATTTACAATAGTCACGAGACTACTCTGTTGGCACAGCGATTGATGGAAATAGCAGGTAGGTCTTCTGTCTCAGTGAACACAGCAGGGTGGCGGTCTGTTGCCTCCAGCTGACTGCTCACAGGTGGGCTGGGTGGTCAAAGGTGAGTGCAGCAATCTGTTCATAGCCTAGGACAAAATGCTTATCCCTAAGGAAATGTTAATGTTGGGGAAGTTGCACCTTTATCTTAAGGGCCATTGGAAATGTCTAAGCAGATATGCAATGCGTGCTAAATAGCCCTAGTCAGGCCCTTTTGGAAAAAACAAAATCAGGCCGAATTAGGTCTATACCAAATGGCTTCCTCATATACTCCAATATATCCTATTGCTTCCCATTTTTATTTGTCAGCTTTCTGCCGTATGGACGTTTCAAGTGTGTCCGTTGTTCCATTCTAAGGGCATGGAATAGCCTTGCATTGCCTTGTGACTTGTGGAATTTCTTTCCCCAAAACTTTGCTAGTTTTTGGTTTCCATCACTTTCTCCTGTTTGGCAAAGGTTATTCGTAGATATAATTTTCTTCTCACTGGCATGGGTCTTTTTTATTTTGAGGTTCAGCTTTTCTATTCTTTGCAACTTTTAATTGGTTTTGTTTTGGCAGATGTTTATGGCTGTGCTCAAATCTGCTGGCCATGCCGCTGTATTCTCTGAACAAGAGTGGTGCTCTCTAAAGTCGCTTCCCATCTGCCTCTACACTAGGTCACATGCCTGGCCCGGAATGGCTGGACGATCATTGAGGAGGCTGACCCCCAGGATTCCACGTGGCTGACCATGGGCTATCGACCCAAAAGAAGTGAACTAAACACTGCCCCACTGGCCAGCCCCTTTCATGTTCCATTGGCAACCTGCAGTTGACTGGAATGGGACTTGAATATGCTACTTGAGCCCAAATCTGGCCGGGTGTAGATGAGCCCAGCCTGTTTATCTGGCACCCTGTGATGTTGGAGGATTTGTCAGAATCGTGTCTCCTCTGTCCAGTCTAGCTTCGTGGACACCGGCTTCAGATCCTGCGGGGACTAGTCTCATAACTCACCCTTCCCAGTTAGACAAGGTTTGACCTTCGCTGTAATTTTTGGGGTTGTGACTTTCTCAGACTTTCAAGCGTTCAAGCAGAATCTGTCTAAAGACTGACGTCTATCACTGTGGATTATTCACTTGTGATTTCTGTTGGCCTTCCATTTGACAGGACCTTATTTTCTTTTCCGTCGTCCAATCGTCATGGTCTTTCTGAGGTATCTCCCTTTGGTATGCTTATCAGTGCGTTCTCCTTCATTCCAAGTTATGAATTTTGCATTTCTATAATCACCTTAGGTTCTGTAGGCCGAGGTGTGAGTCCTTTCGTGATTGTTGGGTGTTGTCTTGGAATTTTTATAGGTCACTTGTAGGAATCTTTGCTATCCTGGTCGAGTTGACACTGAGCCCTGAGAACTCATGGTCGTCTTGGCTGGTTTGACATTCTGAGATCAGAAACTCCAGATTCGTGGGGGTCCCGGCAACCGCCTTCACGGACATTATGTTTCTGAGGCAAGTTAGCAAAATCTGATGAACTTCTCTCTCCTGGTAACAGATTTTTCTGTCTCTTTTCTGGATTTGGGAAATTTCGAACTTAACCCCTGATCCTTGGGTGCTCCACCAGATTAGGTCTAGATACTGGCTTACTTTATTTCCACAGGGTTTTCTATTGGTTTGACTTACATCCTCAGCTCTGGCATGTGTAGTTTTCTTTAAATATGATGGTAGTGTTCTAATTTTCACCCAACCCCCTTCCATATGGTGTCAAAACACAGAATCAGTACTCCTTCTACGGCAAGAGATAATGGGAGAGAATTTCATTGGAGTCCAACTGAGCACGCTAGCCTGTGGGGGCAGCCTTGACACAGGAACAAAGCCCTCTGGAAAAGGGTGCTTTTCAGCACACTTCCAGTGCCCTTCCAAACCAGCAGACATACTCAAAGAATGACAGGCGTGCATTTCTTCAAGGCTTCAAAGAGATGTCTTGGGACACATTAGCATGTACCCAGTGGGCCCCCATGACTCCAGAGCTGTGGAAAGGGAGACTTCTCTTCAAAGGATGCTAGGGGCGTAGGACGGAGGCTTTGATTCTTCTCTTCAATGTCCTCAAGAGATCATTCTTGACTTTGGATTATGAGTAAGGCAGAAGGCCACATAGGACTGATAAGCACCAAGTCCGGCCTCTTGTTTCAAATCAAGTTTCAAGGTTGAATCAGCACGGCCTCCCCATCTACTCCAGTAGATGACAATGTTCTCCTCTCAGCGCTTGTCCCTCTATTAGCGCTTCTTCCCAGTGATTCCTTTCTTATACCTTGAATCAGCGTCTCTTTGATCTCTTCAAGTTTCTGTGCCTGGTTCCTGTTGGGAAAAGCTGTTTCTGGGTATCTCTCACTTCACTATCACAGCCTAGGCAAATACTCGCCCTGGAAACATGCGGCCATCTTTGGTGACATGTTCACCGTGATGTCATAAACACCCTCGGATTTTTCTAAGTTATCCTGACAACGTCCATGCACACAGTGTTTGAGAGCCATCTCATACCAGTCTGAAGACTCCATCATTCCAGGTAGGATAGTTCTCCTTGTTCTGCATTTCTTATCAGTTTCTAAGATTCTCCTCGAACATTGAAAGGTCTACTACCTTCCCTCCAGAGACCGGTTTCTTTCCTTTAAGATTATCCTGGGTTTTACCTCTTACCTTTTGTGGATATGGCCAAATGGGTCGATTTTCCACAGAGAAAGTCATGGAGTCCCTCCCAAGTTGAATTTGCCCAGGCAATCCTCTGACTCGTGTGATCACCTGGCAGTCTGACAATTCCACTTTGTCGGGTCACATGTCTTCCTTCCTTCATCATTTGGGGACGTGTACCTGATACGTTCATAGATTGTAATATTCTCATGGTTCCTTTTCTGGTGCGTATTGATAAGTTCTCCTCACAATTTCTACTTCTTTATGATCTCTGTGCCGACCAGACCATGAAATCTGGATTTCCCATTGCTATTAATCTGATCCCCACCCATGATGCTAGGTGGTGATGCCCGGGCTGCCCAAGAGGAATGTGGGCACTTACTTGCTACACAACAGCACTGGCCCTGAATTGGAATTTTGGAGCAATCTTTCGCTGAACTTGGGAAGAAGCTGGGCTTTTTTGATCATTCCTGAAGGTAATTAGTAGTGACCTCATAGAGGGTAACATTTTCCCTTGGTTCATGAGTTTAGCACGGAACACATTCTCTTTGTAGTATTCATCTTAATCTATTTGCAATGGTCGACCATTCTGTAGCATCATTAAGCATTTTGAGGAGCTTCACAATCCTTAGAAGTTCATCTCTCTAATCTCTTTCAGCACCAAAAGCTTTATGCCGCAAATATGCACGCCTTTTAGGATTTTTTCTTTCCCTCTGGGAACCACCAATCCAAAGGGAAGGCTGGTATCCAAAGCTAGAATGCACAGTTGGGCAACAATGAAATTCTCTCCCCCATCCCTCGCCATAGAAGAGTATTGCTTATGGGCTTTGACACCATATGTGAGGAAGTTGACTGAAAATTAGAACATTACACTTATATTTAACGAAAAATAAACATGACAGAGATGACGATGTAAGTCAAACATCTAACAAATCCTACAGAAATAAAGTAAACCAGCATCCAGACGTAGTCTACTGAAATGATCAAGGATCCAGGTTCCACTTCGAGCGTTCCCAAATTCAGAAAAGAGACATAAAAATATCTTACCAGTAGGGATGAATTCATCAGATTTGTCTAATTTGTCTCGGAAACATTATGTCCATAAGGTGGTTGCCAGGACAATGTAGAATTTGGAGATTCTGATCTCAGAATGTCAAACCAACCAAGATGACCTCGTGTTCTCAGTGCTCCACTGGACCTAGGCTAGGATAGCAAAGATTCCTTTAAGTGAACAATTGAAATTCAAAGACAATACCCAAAAATCATGAAAGCACTCACACGTCGGCCTAGAGAACATATGGTGACTAAAGAAATACAAAATTAATAACTTGAATGAAGGACAAGGGACTGATAAGCATACCTATGGGATACAGCTGAGAAAGACCATGACAATTGATGTGGATTAAGGCCGCCCCAGCTCGAAAAGCCCAAGGTTATGTGGTGTACATGCAGAACTATATGACCCGGTGAATTTCTTTTGGTATGAATTAGAGGTGCCCCAGTGAGAGAAGCCCAGGTCATGCTCACCTACATGTCTATCTATATGGCCAGATTCGTATCTAATATTATATGACCACACAATAACCAGACCCCATCTGAACTGAAATCATTTAATGACGTTTACATCATATTTTCTTTTTCCAGTAAAAATAAGTCATGTACCCATGACTCATAAAATTAGCCCTTACCCTCAACTCAGGGCAGCAGCAGGAGCTCTGACTCCCCATGGGTCCTTTCCGCATTCAGCAGCAGCAGCAGCTCTTTGCTGCCCATGGGTCCTGTCCCCATGCAGCAACTCTTTACTGCCCATGGGTCCTGTCCCCATGTTATCCTGTAACGTTCTCTAAATAAAAGAGCTCCACTACCAGACGTTGAGAGTCCAAGAAATCTTTCAACTCTTCAGCTCGCTGAGCCTGCATCATATCTTGTGTCCTGTATGGGGAACTTGCTTCATCAGTTTTTGAGCTCGACTTCTGGTAAGTGCCCCTTTCTTCCTGGTGCCTCTCTCTTTTTCGAGGATGGATCTAAACTCACTTCTCCATCAGGAACTTTCTTGGTTAGCTCTATGAATCGATGTTTGCTGCCCATGGCTATTCTATGGGGCAAATCATGGCATTCAGCTTGAAGAGAATCAGTAGCTTAAGCCTCAGGGTGACGTAGCATGAATTAATCCATTCCTTCCTGAGTCTATTTCTAATATATAAATATTACCTGGGCATGCAGAGGCCACTTAAGTCATTAGGATGGTTGGCAATCTGCAAGACTCCGGTGGAAGGTTTCTTCTCCTAAGGCTGGATTGGGATACCTCCCATGGCAGCTGACCAGGCTCTGAACTGTGCAAATGTCCCAATCGGGAATCGAGTTCAAGGAAACTACCAAAGTCTAACCTTTGGTTGAGTATGGGAAACCCTTCTTCAGAGAATGACTCCAACATGCAATTGGGTAGAATGTCCCTCAGAGCGGCGGAAAATTCCTCACACTTTTTCTCCATTATGTTCTCTCTTAAACTTCTCCTTTTGTCTCGGGGACTATTCACCAGGCACCTATTACTGCCAGGCAGAATAGGAAAAATGTTCACCAGGCACCTGTTACTGCCAGGCATCTGAGGGAAGGTATACAAGGGATGCAATGCTGGCAGACACCCCCGTCACCCCTTGCTATAGGAACCCCACAGTAGGAACAACAGGTGGGATGCTGCCGTAGGTTCAGGGGGCATTTTCAAGGTAATGGACGTGTCTCTTTCATCTTTGTTAGAGATACAATGGCCATTTTCGTCTCCTTTTGAGCTTTGCAACTGGGAAACAAAGAAATCTTTCAAGAGTCAAGTCCTCCAACACTGGGAGCCCCAACTTTGGCTTTCTGGGCCTGATCACCCTGGCGAGCCCAAGTAGGGTGCCCTCTGTTGGCGGTTGACTCATTGAGTATTTTAGTCACCTACTGAGTTGGCTATGAGGGTAGGAAATCTGTGATTTTTTCTGTGAACAGTCGTGCTACGGTAGTGTGCCACAGCACGGGAACTGTTGTGTGACTGTTATCTTGAGAACCCTCTGAGCGGCGATGAGGGTGAGGTCTGGTGTCTTCTTTTCCTTTCTTTGTTTTGGTCATCATCTCCTCTGTTGTCACCAAGTCGAGCTTAAGATCAGGCTGGACCTGATCAGAACCTGCACCTTCTGTGAAATCGAAAAGCTTGAAAATATTTTTCAGGGGACTTAACTCTCAACCCAGGTACTTGGAGCTCCAGGCCCCAGTCAGTTCCAGGCCTTTGTAGGCACTCCACCCTTCTCCACTCCACTGTCAGTCGCACACTGGCTTTACTGGATGGGGAATGCCACAAGCATCCCCAGAGACTCACCACTCAGGGTCATTCTAACTAATTAGAAACACTTTCAATTGTCTGGGTTATGGCACAGAAACTGCAGCTGGGAGAAAGTTTGTGAGGTTTCTCTGTGCCTTTATGGTGCAGTTGGACAGGTAGATCAACCTAGAATGTCCTTCAAGTTACAGTCCAGTTTCTGAGAAATCAAGAGCAACCGTCCTTAGAAAGTCCTTGCAAGACTGGAAAGACAGTTCTAGAGGCAGCTCAGTTTCGACCTAGTTCCTTTATCATGAAAAGGATTATCATCCCCCCTCTCCAGGAACTACTATCTAGCCAATCACTCAGTCTTAAGACTCAAAAATAAAAACAAAGAAAGAAAGGAGGGAAAGGATAAATGGCCATAAGTGTGTCATTGCAAAAAGTATAGCATCTAGAGAGTCTTCTCCATAAGCATTAGTAAAAAGGCTCAAAACAAAGTTTGGATTCATAACTGGTGAGCTTTATATTATTGTACCTGATTCACGGCAGTAGCTTTTAAAACGATAGTTGTACAGTCTCTGTGTATGTGTGTCTATGTGTACGTTATACATGTGATATTTTTACCCCTGGATGATATGGCCAAAATAAAGATCTCTGTTTAGTTGGCTTAAAGTAGTGCTTTCTTAAATTCTAAATGTAGTAGGAATTAACTCAGTGCCTTTCAAAGTTAGCATCATGTGAATTAACATTTGGTAAATGAAAGCTTCTTTAAGTCTGTTGGTTTGACTGAAAATAGTCTTGTCAGAGTTGTCAGTATTTGCATAGGATGCAGGCATTCAGCCTCGGTTTACGAGTCATATAAGTTCACGTTGTCTGTTAAATTTGTCAGTGAAATAATATATTTAAATGATGACCAGTTTTGTCTAATGCCTCATGAGGGTTTCGTAGGTAATCTGAACACAATTGTTGGAAACAAATTGTTTAAATACATAAAACTCATAAAAGTGAATACAATAACATTTATGGTCTCTATACTTGGGGGAAAAAAACAGCTTCAAATTCTTTTGGTAACAATCTTGAATTTTGCCAAGTAAAGTTAAATAATAAATATCTGAATATCTGGATCATTTTTGGATAGGATGAAACACTGAATCATTATTAATAAACATATCTAAGTTATCTACTTTTGGCTTCTTATGGAAGAGGCTAAAAGCGTGTGGGTGTATTAAAAAGCATGCCTTGTGTTTTGTTGTAAATCGGCGTGTTTCTAAACTTATAAAGTGTTTAGAATACTGATAGAAAAGACAATCCATAATTGTTTACCTTTTTAGTGTTTACTAGGTCTGTTAACGGTTAAAGTTCTAATTACCTTATGGAATTAAACCTACTGCAAATTACTAAGGAAAAGAGCTTTGTATTCAAGGAGGTTAAAATGGATGCTTTCAGTAAAAAAGGTATCAAGAATGGAAATATTTTTGATTGATGGGTTAAGAAAGATAAATTTGTCGTGATGTACTAGAAAGGAAACAACAAAGACTTTGGGTCAAATTCTGAAAACAAAAAAGAAAGTTGTAGAAGGTTTGTGAAGGAGAAATTCTGAAAGGAGTTTTATGCCTGGTCAAGTAGACTAAAGTAAGTTCAATTAAGTGCATGAGTTTGAAAGTTCAAAATAAGTAGGTGCAGAAATTCAAGTTTGGTTTTCTCTAAAAGGATTCATTTTCTTGAACTTTGGATCTGCTCTTGGTAAAGAGGTCTTAAAAGCTATTCCTTTGAGTAAGTCTACCTAAGAGACAAATCTGTTTTGTGAAAATAGTGACTGAGGTCACTCTTAAGATTTTTGACTCTGTTATCACTTTGAATAGATACCCGAGCATTGCTTCACAGGGAGTGTTGCTTTCTATTTGAACAAGCATTTGAAAAGCTTTTGATATGTTTTGACAAGCTTCTCCCTCAAAAATATTCAAATGCTGAATGAAGGCTTTCTTTTGACCTGGTAGGCAGAAGAAAAATTACTCTGAGGATTTTTAGAGGGCCCCTGAGACTTCTTGAAGACATTTGCTCTCTCTTCCTATAAGAAGGAAGATATTAAACTAATTAGGGTTACTTGGTCTATTAAATTACATGGGAAACATTGTGAAATAAGTGATGATAGACTTCCTTAGGTGGTATAAGATGGGTAAATGTTATTAATATAGGTGTCTTAAAATTATATAGCATTCCTAAGAGTCTGATCTTTCCTGGTTAACAGTCATAAGTCCAATTATTATCAGCAAGTGTTATATGTCACTGAAGTAGCCAAGTTTCTTGGTCAATTGCCCTTTTGAGTCCTTTGTCCATTTCCAGGTAGTTGTTGTTTTACTCTGATGCTTTTTTCTTTTGCAAATATGCTTCATCTTCCGAGAAATTCCAGGAAAGGGTTCTGACACAAAGGTTCTAAACGACAGGCTTCTGATAAACTTTCAGATTGTAAAACTCAACGGAGTAAGAAATTACAGAATTCTAACAGAAACTAAGCTCATCGATCTGCTAACAGAAAACTCAGCTCAAGAATTGATTATACAGGACTGTGTGAACTGATGAGGATGGTTGTAATATTTTAGAACTACTGTTTGAAACATTGTTGAGTTTTGATGTGTTGTTTTGTTTTCTCGTAATGAAGGAAAGCTTTTTCTCTTTTCCCTTATGCTAACAATGACTCACAGCCATTTGGTGAAATTATACCTTCATGAGCAAAACTGAAACATTTATCTTTTTCTCCCTACCTTATCCCCAAGAAATTTGGAAACGCTTTGTCACTGAGTATGGTTATTTAGTGGCAATATTTGCATAAGTTCCATAAGAATCTGTTCACCTTATAACAGGCCACATTGGTTATACTACCAAGGCTTTGACTGGAATGTCATATTTGAAACATACAGGCTCAGATATGACAAGACAGCATTTCAGGAACAAAGATTGGACTTTCTGGAATACAGTCCCTAGGAAACATGGACCTGGTACCTTGTTTACAGAGATTCTGGCAATCTTGCCCGGTTGCTAAGGAAGCTTGCTTATCTGCCAGGTGCAAGGAACCTCCGAATATTTTGGTGGACCTCAAAGAGAACTCAACTCACATCTGTAGGTACTGCAGGCCAAATCTGATGGCAAGTCCTTGGCTTGGCTTTTCTGGCATCTAGAGGACTTCACAGATCAATGTGAGATTACTCTCCCTGGGGCAGCCCCAATTCATACTAGAAAAATATCCACCAGGTCATGTAGTTTGGCATGTAGGCCAGGTCACCTTGGGCTTCTCTAGCTTGGGCAGCATTAATCCACATCATAACCCACCCCTGATCCCATTATGACCGGAAATCTTTGGGGATATGAATGATGGTCAGTCTTCTGTAACTACTTCTGGCTGTACAAGGTTGCAGAGCTTCCCCAAAATGGGGCCATAGGTACAGGTAGGAAGTTCAGTGGACCAGAAGTCTTCACCGGTGGAGTTCAAGGGTGACAAGTTGTACAGAGCCTCTGGAGACGAGAGAATCCTTTGACGAGAGGTGGTCCAGGAGGTGAAACATTTTTGACATGCTAAAGACAAACAACGAAAGAGACAACAAATTATAATAAGAAATACAAGCAGTATGTTTAACCCAATGAATAAGATTTTGAAGTACTGCAGAAACCTGGTCCTGACTAGGAGTTCAACCAGTCGTTTACAGTTAGGGTTGGTCAGACATGGATTTAATTTGGTTGTTGGGATAGGAAGCCAGAAATATTTTGATGGTAGTCAGGAATATAGACACAACATTATTTTTATAATGACACTGGTGCCCCCTTGTGCTGCTGTCAAGACATCCAGTGCCATTTGGATTTGGAGGACTGCCTTACACACTTGGGATACTTCTAAATTGAGCAGCAAAATGCTATGTTGTGCATCATTTAATGCCTTCATAGTAAATTTGTTTAGGACTTCCATGTGCAAGATGATATTTTGGATTCCTAATTGGGGAAGGAAAATTGCGGAAAGATTGTCATACCAGTGGAAGACACAGCGGGTCCAGTGCTGTTGCAGGTTGGGTAGCTTAGCAGGAGGAGATATAGTAAATGTAGTTCTACCTTGCATCCAGACAAAGCCTATGGTGCATCATCCAATCCATCCAGGTGGCAGCCAAGGTAATAAATTGGAGCCACATATCCACTGAGCACCGTTAGGGGCTAACCAAGGCATACTGGGCAGTCTATCCAAGTCAGTCCCAAACTAACCTGTATTTTTTTTTAAGGCTATGACATAAGAACTCATATAAAGGGGAGTTTTTCCCAAGGTCAGCTGCTATTAGGCCATGTATCACAGGTGCGGTTGGTTTGTTCCCAACAGAGAGTGGCCTTTTACTGAGTTGCCCACTAGTAGGAGTGAACCAAATATACCCATCCCAAATTAGATATGGTCCATCCTGTGTGTATCGATAAGTTGGGGACTTTACTGTTGGAACTTGTTTTGTTTGATACACCTGTGACAAGGCAAATCTAGTTAGTATTTGGACAGTAGTATTGAAGGAAAATGTTTAATTGTGGCCAGGGAACTCTGAGGTGCCAGAGATAGATGGCCACAAGGAGACATTACGATTAGTAATAGATGAATCTTGCGGAAGAAAAGAGCTAGAATCTAGTATCCATGAATGGCTACTGTAGCTTCTACAGAAGCGTAATTTTCTGCTCTCTTAAATCATCCTCATTTTTACAAAAGGTAGCCAAATTATGATTAACACGTTTGCAAATAAAGTGTAGTTTCAATACAACTTGCTCCAATTATTTACATAAGACCAGAAAGAATCGGAATTGCTTATACAGGTTTTTTAAAATCTGCTTTGCTGGAATTTTTTCTGAGGAGTCTCAGATTGAACTGTGAAGGCCTCTAGAGGCCAGAAAATCAAGCTAAGGATTTGCCATCAGATTTGGCCTGCAGTACCTACAGATTTGAGTGGCGTTCTCTTTGAGGTCACCCAAAATATTTGGAGGTTCCTTGCACCTGCCAGATAAGCAAGCTTCCTTAGTGACCGGGCAAGATTGCCAGAATCTCTGTAAACAAGGTACCAGGCCCATGTTTCCTAGGGACTGTATTCCAGAAAGTCCAATCTTTGTTCCTGAAATGCTGTCTTGTCATATCTGAGCCTGTATGTTTCAAATATGACATTCCAGTCAAATCCTTGGTAATATAACCAATGTGTCCTGTTATAAGGAGAACAGATTCTTATGGAACTTATGCAAATATTGCCACGAAATGACCATACTCTGTAACAAAGGGCTTGACATTTCCTTAGGGATAAGGTAGGGAGAAAAAGGTAAATGTTTCAGTTTTGCTCATGAAGGTATAATTTCACTAAATGGCTGTAAGTCATAGTTAGCATAAGAGAAAAGAGAAAAAGCTTTCCTTCATTACAAGAAAACAAAACAACACATCAAAACTCAACAATATTTCAAATAGAAGTCCTAAAAAATTACAATCATCCTTGTCAGTTCACACAGCCCTGCATAATCAGTTCTGGGGCTGCATCTTCTGTTAGTAGGTTGATGAACTTAGTTTCTCTTAGAATTCTGTAATTTCTTACGCCGTTGAGTTTTACAATCTGAAAGTTTATCAGAAGCCTGTCGTTTAGAACCTTTGTGTCAGAACTCTTTCCAGGAATTTCTCAGAAGACGAAACATATTTGCAAAAGGAAAAAGCATCAGAGTAAAACAACAGCTACCTGGAAATGGACAAAGGACTCAAAAGGGCAATTGCCAAAGAAACTTGGCTACTTCTGTGACATATTAAACTTCCAGATAATAAGTGGACTTATGACTGATAACCAGGACAGATCAGAATTTTAGGAATGCTATATAAGTTTAAGACATCTATATTAATAACATTTACCCATCTAATAACACCTAAGAAAGTCTATCATTACTTATTTTACAATGATTCCCGTGCAATGTATTAGACCAAATAAGTCTAATCAGTTTAGTATTTTCCTCCTTATAGGAAGAGAGAGCAAATGTCTTTGAGAAGTCTCAAGGGCCCTCTGAAAAGCCTCAGATTAATTTTTCTTCTGTCTACCAGGTCAAAAGACAGCCTTCATTTAGGATTTGAATATTTTTGAGGGAGAAGCTTGTCAAAACATATCAAAAGCTTTTCAAATGCTTGTTCAAATGTGAAACAACACTCACTGTGTAATGTACTCGGGTATCTATTCAAAGTGATAACAGAAAGAGTCAATAATCTTAAGAGTGACCTAAGTCATTATATTCACAAAACAGGTTTGTCTCTTAGGTAGACTTACTCAAAGGAATAGCTTTTAAGACCTCTTTAGCAAGAGCAGATCAAAAGTTCAAGAAAATGTACCCTTTTAGAGAAAACCAAATTTGAATTTCTGCAACTACTTATTATTAACATTCAAACTCATTCACTTAATTGAACTTACTTTGGTCTTCTTGACCAGGCATAAAACTCCTTTCAGATTTTCTTCTTCACAAACCTTCTAAAACTTTCATTTATGTTTTCAGAATTTGTCCAAAAGTCTTTGTTTTTTCCTTTCTAGTACTTCAGGACGAATTTATCTTCCTTAACCAATCAAACAAAAATATTTCCATTATTTATACCTTTTTTACTGAAAACGTACATTTTAACTTTCTTGAATACAGATCTCTTTTTCTTAGTAATTTCCTGTAGCTTTAATTACGTAGGTTAATTAGAACTTTTAACCCTTAACAGACCTACTAAACACTAAAAAGGAAAACAATTATGAATTGTCTCTTATATCAGCTTTCTGAACACTTCATAAATTTAGAAACACGCCACTTTACAATAAAACACAAGGCACGGTTTTTAATACACCCACAGGCTTTTAGCCTCTTTAAGAAGAAGCCAAAAGTAGATAACTTAGATGTGTTTATTAATAATGTTTCAGTGTTTCGTCCTATCCAGAAATGACCCAGCTATGCAGATTTTTATCATTTAACTTAACTTGGCAAAACTCAAGATGGTTACCAAAAAGCAATTCGAAGCTGTTTCTCTTTCCCAAACTATACAGACCATAAAAGTTTTTGTACTCACTTTAATGAGTATTATCTATTTAAACCATTTGTTTCCATCAATTATGTTCAGATTACCTACTGAAACCTCATGAGGCCTTAGACAAAACTGGTCATCATTTAAAGCTATTACTTTGCTGACAAATTTAGCAGACAACGTGAACTTATATGACTAGTAAACCCAGGCTGAATGCCTGCATCCCTATGCAAATACCGACATCCCTGACAGCAAGACTATTTTGAATCAGACCAACAAACTTAAACAGTCTTTCATTTACCAAAGGTTAATTCACATGACATTAACTTTGAAAGGCACTGAGTTGATTTCTACTGCATTTAGCATTTATGTAAACACTTACTATAAGCCAACTAAACAGAGATCTTAATTTTGGTCATACCACCCAAGGCTGAAAATATCACATGTATAACCTACACATAGACACGCATACACAGAGACTGTACAACTACTGTTTTAAAAGCTACTGCCGTGAATCAGGTACAATAATATAAAGCTCACCAGTTATGAAGGTAAACTTTGTTTTGAGCCTTTTTACTAATACTTATGGAGAAGACCCTCGAGATGCTAGACTCTTTCAATGGCACCCTTATGGCCATTTCTCCTTTCCCCTCCTTTCTTTTTGTCAGTCTTAAGAGTGAGTGATGGGCTAGATAGTAGTTCCTGGAGAGGGGGGATGATAATTCTTTTCATGATAAAGGAACTAGGTGGAATCTGAACTGCCTCTAGAGCTGTCTTTCCAGTCTTGCAAGGATTTTCTAAGGACGGTTGCTCTTGATTTCTCAGAAACTGGACTGTAACTTGAAGGACGTTCTAGGTTGATCTACCTGTCCAACTGCACCATAAAGGCACAGAGAAACCTCGCAAATTTTCTCCCAGCTGGAGTCTCTGGGGCATAACCCATACAATTGAAAGTGTTTCTAATTAGTTAGAATGACCCTGAGTGGTGAGTCTCTGGGGATGCTTATGCCATTCCCCATGGCAGAAAAGCCAGTGTGCGACTGGCAGTGGCTGGAGAAGGGTTCAGTGGCTACAAACACCTGGAACTGGCTGGAGGCCGGGGATCCCAGTACCGGGGTTGAGAGTTAAGTCCCTTGCAATATATTTTCAAGTTGTTCGATTTTACAGAAGGTCCATGTTCTGGTCAGGTCCAGCCAGAACTTAAGCTCGACTTGGTGACAACAGATGACATGATGAGCAAAACAGAGAAAGGAAAAGAAAACAGCAGACCTCACCCTCATGGTTGCTCTCAGAGGGTTCTCAAGTTAAGAGTCACACAACAGTTCCTGTGCTGTGGCACACTACCGTAGCACGACAGTTCACAAAATAAATCACAGGTCTCCTACCCTCATGTCCAACTCAGTAGGTGACTAAACTACTCAATGAGTCAACTGCCAAGAGAGGGCACCCTACTTAGGGTCGCTGGGGTGATCAGGCCCAGAAAGCCATAGTTGGGGCTCCAGTGGTGGAGATCTTGATCCTTGAAAGATTCCTTTGTTTCCCCAGTGGCAAAGTTCAAAAGGAGATGAAAATGGCCATTGTAACTCTAACAAAGATGAAAGAGACATGTCCATTACCTTGAAGATCACCCCTGACCCTACGGCAGCATCCTACATGTGGTTCCTACTGTGGGGTTCCTATAGCAAGGGGTGATGTGCGTGGCCCAAAGCGTTGCATCCCTTGTGTACCTTCCGTGGTATGCCTGGCAGTAACAGCTGCCTGGTGAACATCTTTCCTATTCTGCCTGGCAGTAATAGGTGCCTGTTGAATGGTCCCCAAGAGAAAAAGAGAATTTTAAGAGAGAACAGGATGGTGAAAAATAGTGTAGAATTTTCCACCGAGCTTGGGGACATTCTACTCAATTGCGTGTTGGAGCCATTCTCCGAAGAAGGGTTTCCCATATGCAACCAAAGGTTAGACTTTGGTACTTTCCTTGAACTGGAGTCCCGATTGAGACATTCACACAGTTCAGAGCATGGTCAGGTGCCATGGGAGGTATCCCAATCCAGCCTTAGGAAGAGAAACCTTCCAGGGGAGTCTTACAGATTGCCGGCCATCCTAAGGGCTTAACTGGCCAACCCGTGCCCACCTAAAATTTGTATATTAGAGATAGAGTCAGGAAGGAATGGAGTAATTCACTCTACATCGCCCTTAGGCTTAAGATACGGATTCTCTTCAAGCTGAATGCCATGATTTGCCCCATAGAGTAGCCATGGGCAGCAAACGTGGATTCATGCAGCTATCCAAGAAGGTTCCTGATGGAGAAGTGAATTTAGATCCATCCTTGAAAAAGAGAGATGCACAACGAAGAAAAGGGCACTTACCAGAAGTCGAGCTCACAAACCTATGAAGCAAGTTTTTGATATGGGCCACAAGATATGATATGGGCTTGGTGAGCTGAAGAGTCACAAGAAAGATTTCTTGGACTCTCAAATTCTGGAAGTGGTGCTCTTTTATTTATAAAATGGTACAGGACAACATGGCGACAGGACCCATGGGCAGTAAATAGTTGCTGCATGGGGACAGGACCTATGGGCAGTGAAGAGCTGCTGCTGCTGCTGCATGGGGAAAGGTTCCATAGGCAGTCAGAGGTCCTGCTGCTGCCCTGAGTTGAAGGTAAGGGCTAATTTTATAATGCATTGGTATGTGACATTTTTACTGGAAAAAGAAAATATGATTTTAAAAGTCATTAAATGATTTCAGTTCAGATGGGGTCTGGTTATTGTGTGGTCATATAGCATTAAATACCAATCTGGCCATATAGATAGGCATGTAGGTGAGCATGAAATGGGCTTCTATCACTGGGACACCTCTAATTCATACCAAAAAAAAAAAAAAAACTCACCGGGTCATGTAGTTTGGTATGTAGGCCAGGTAACTTTGGGCTTTTCGAGCTGGGGCAGCCTTAATCCACATCATTCGTCATGGTCTTTCACAGCTACCTCCCATAGATATTCTTATCAGTCTTTTCTCCTCCATTCCAAGTTATGAATTTCGTATTTCTTTATTCACCATATGTTCTCTAGGGGTCCAGATTTACGGCCTAAAACTTTGGAGGCTGAAAGAGATTAGAGAAGATGAACTTTCAAGGATTGGTAATCACCTCAAAATGCTTAATGATGCTATAGAAAGGAAGACCATTACAAAGAGTTGAAGAAGAACATTACCAAGAGAACACGTTCTGTGCTAAACTCAGGAGCCAAAAGAAAAGGTTACAGTCCACAATGTTACTACTAATTACCGTCACGAATAACCAAAGCAGGCCAACATCATCCCTAGTTCAGGCAAAAGTTTGATCCAAAAGTCCATTTCAGTGCTGGCCCTGTGGTGTACTGGGTATGTGCCCACGTTCCGCCTGGGCGGCCAGGGCTTCATTGGTTAGCACCACGGGTGTGGATCAGATTAATAGCATTAGCAAATATAGATTTCACGGTATGGTGCGGAGAGACATCCTAAAGAAATCGAAATTTTGAAGAGACGTTATGAGTACACACCAGAAAAAGAACCGTGGGAATATTACAATCTATGAACGCATCAGGAACACTTCCCCAAATAATGAATGAAGGACAACATGTGACCTGCCAAAGTGGAATTGCCAGACTGCTAGGAGATGACATGATCATTGTACATCAGGGGATTGCCTGGGAAGTCATCTTGGGAGGGCCTCCGGCACTTTCTCTTGGGAAAGTCCACCCATTTGGCCTCATCCACAAAAGATAAGAGAGAAAACCCAGATTAATCCGAAAGGAAAGAAACCAGTGTCTAGAGGGAAGGTAGCAGACCTTTTCAAGTTTGAGGCAAAAGTTATAAACCGACAAGAAATACATAACGACGAAAACTATCCTACCTGGAAAGGGGGAGTAATCAGACTGGGATGAGATGGTTCTGAAGAACTGTGTGCATGGAGGTCTTCAGGACAACTTCGAATTCTGAGGGTGTTTATGACATCACTGTAAATATGTCACCCAAGATGGCCACAGGTTTCCAGCCCGAGGATTGACATAGGCTAGGATATTCAAGTGAGGGATACTCAGAAACAGCTTTTGCCCACAGAGACGGGGCACAGAAAGTTGAAGAGATCAAAGATACTGTAATTCAAGGGATAAGACAGGAATCATTGGGAAGAAGCCATAATAGAGGGACAAGCACTGAGAGGAGAACATTGCCATCTCCTCACATCGAAGAGGAGGCCGTTCTGATTCAACCTTGAAACTTGATTTGAAACAAGAGGCTGGAACTATGAGACCAATGTTGTCCTTCTGCCTCACTCATAATCCAAAGTCAAGAATGATCTCTTGAGGTCATTGTAGAGAAGACTCAAGGCCGCCGTCCTAGGCCACTAGCATTTTTTAAAGAGAAGTCTGACTTTCCATAGCTCTGGCATCACGGGTGCCCACTGGCTACATGCTAATGTGTCACAAGACACCTCTTTGAAGCCTGGAAGGAGTGGACCCCTGTCATGCTTAGGGTATGTCTCTTGGTTTGGAAGGACTCTAGAAGTTGCTCAAAAGCACCCTTTTGCAGAGGGGTTCATTCCTTGGTGAATGCTGCACTCCAAGGCTAGAGTCCTAAGTTGGGATCAATGAGATTCTCTCCCCCTTCTCTTGCTGTAGAAGGAGTATTGATTATGTGTTTCAACACCACATGTAACGATGTTGACTGAAAATTAGAATATTATCATTATATTTAAGGAAAAATAAACACGCCACAGGTGAGGATATAAATCAAACAAATAACAAACCCTGTGGAAACAAAGTAAGCCAGTATCTAGACATAATCTAGCAGAGCGTTCAAGGATCAGGGGTGAAGTTCGAACTTGCCAAATCCAGAAATAGACAGAAGGATCTCTCACCTGGAAAGAGAAATTCATCAGATTCGTCTAATTTGTTGCGGAACCATTGTGTCCGTGAAGATGGTTGCCAGGACAACCTCAAATCTGGAGTTTCTGATCTTAGAATCTCTAACAAAGGAAGATGCCCACATGTTCTCAGTGCTCAGTGTCACCTCGGCCAGGATAGCAGAGATTCCTTCAAGTGACCAATGGAAATTCAAAGACAACACCCAACAATCACGAAAGCACTCACACAACGGCCAACAGAACATATCGTGATCAAAGAAATGCAAAATTTATAACTTGGAATGAAAAGGGAACACACTGATAAGCATATCGAAGGGAGATAGCTTAGCAATACCATGATGATTAGCCTATGGAAAAGAAAAAAAGGTCCCAGAAAACGTAAGGCAAACAGAAATCACAACTGAATAATGCACAGTGAAAGACGGCCGTGTTTAGACACATTCTGCTTAAACGTTTGAAAGTCAGAAAAGTCACAACCCCAAAACCTGCAGTGAAGGTCAAACCTGGGCTAAATGGAATGGGAGAGTTCTGAGACTGCTACAAGCGGGCTCTGAAACCTTGTGTCCATGAAGCTTGCTGGCACAGCACAGACACAATTCTCAGAAATCCTATGACATCACAGTGGACCAGGAAAACAACAAGGCTTCATCTACACAGGGCCAGAGCTGGGCTCCAGTAGCATATTGAAGTCACATTCCAAAACAGCAGGTTGCCAATGGAACATGAAAGGGGCTGGCCACTGCTGAAGCTGTGAAGTCCGTGCCTTCTGGGTCCACAGCCCATGGTCGTACATTTGTGCTCTTGGGGTTGAACCTCCTCACCGCTGGTACAGCCATCCTGGGAGAGTCCTGGGAGGTAGTGTAGAGGCAGATGGGAAGTGACGTTAGACAGTGCCACTCTTGCTCAGCAAATACAGCAGCACGACCAGCAGATGTGAGCACTGCCATAAACTTCTGCCAAAACAGAACCAGTTAAAAGTTGCAAAGAATAGAAAAACTGAGCCTCAAAAAAAGAAGCATGTCACTAAGAATAATAAGATATCTAGGACTAACCTTCACTAAACAGGTGGAAACATTGTAAACCAATATTAGCAAAGCTTTGGCTAAAGAAATTCCAGAAGACACAACGAAACGGAAGACTATTCTGTGCTGTTGGAATGGAAGAACTAACACACTTGAAACGTCCATAGCGGATAGAGGAATCTGTGGATTCCAAGCAATTCCAGTCAAAGTTGCAGTGATCTTTCCCACAGAAATAGAAGAGAGAATAATAAAGTCTCTATCCAGAAGGAAAGGACCCTGAATACCCAAAGGAATCCTGAAGAAAATGAACAAAGCAGGACGTATCACACTTTCTGATTTCCACATATAGGACGAAGTGCTAGGAACCGAAAGGGCACAGTCTGGGCCCAAAAACAGGCACACAAATCCATGGAACAGAATCGAGAGCCCAGAGGTCAACTCAGGCATATATGCACATGCATACATGCACAACACATTTTCAACCAGGGAACCAAGAGTACACAGCAGAGAAAGGAGAGTCTCGACAAGAAATGGTGCTGGGAAGACTGCACAGCCAAATGTAACACAATGAGAGTAGACCATGATGTTACTCTAGTCACACACACCACCTCGAAATGGATTAAAGACTTGAATGGAAGACTTGAAACCGGGAGACTTCTAGGAGAAAACCTAGGCAGCATGCTCGTTGCCATCTGTCTTAGCAGCCTATTTGGAAGAAGCGTGTGTGACAGGAATGGGCGACAAAGGAAACAGGCAGATGGGAAGTGACGTTAGACTGGGCCAGTCTTCCTCAGCAGCATTGCCAGCCGATGTGAGCACAGCAGTAAACATCTGCCTAAATAAAACCAATCAAAAGTTGCAAAGCATAGAAAAACTGAACCTCAAAAAAAAAAAAAAAGCATGCTAGTAGGAAGAACAAGGTATCTAGTGATAACCTGTGCCAAACAGGTGAAAGCTATGTAAACCGAGAAGTAGCAAAGCTTTGGGGAAAGAAATTCCACAAGATACAAGGAAACGGAAGGGCATCAGTGCGCATGGAATGGAAGCAAACGGAGGAAGAATGAAGTATCATCACAATGATACCTTTCTTATCCCTGGAATCAGCATCTCTTTGATCTCTTCAAGTTTCTGTGCCTGGTTTCTGTTTGGAAAAGCTGTTTCTGGCTATCTCTCACTTGAGTATCCCAGCCTAAGCCAATCCTGGTACTGTAAACATGCAGCCATCTGGGGTGACACGTTCACTGTAATGTCATAAACACTCTCAGAATTCAAAGTTGTCCTGACAACCTCCATGCACACAGTGTTTCAGAGCCGTCTCCTCCCAGCCTGACTACTCCCCCTTTGCAGGAAGGATAGTTTTCCTTGTTCTGGATGTGTTGTCGGTTTTCAACTTTGTCCTCTAACTTGCAAAGGTCTACTACATTCCCACAGACACCGGTTTCTTTCCTTCAAGATTATCCTGGGTTTTATCGCATATCGTTTGTGGATATGGCCAAATGGGTGCACTTTCCCCAGAGAAAGTCCTGGACTCCCTCCCAAGTTGACGTTGCCCAGGAAATCCTGTGATGCACAATGATCGTGTGATCTCATGGCAGTCTGACAATTCCACCTCGGTGGGTCACATATTTTCCTTCCTTCATGATTTGGGAAAGCGTACCAGATGCGTTCATAGACTCTAATATTCTCATGGTTCTTTTTCTGGTGAGTATTGATAAGGTCTCCTCACAATTACTACTTCTTTATGATCTCTGTGCCAACCATACCTTGAAATCTGGATTTCCTAATGCTAGAAATCTGATCTATACCCATGATGCTAGCCCCTGAAGCCCGGGCCACGCAAGAGGAAGTTGGGCACTTCCCTGCTGCACCACAGGGCCGGCAATGAATTAGACTTCTGCACCAACCTTTGGCCTGAACTTGGGAAGATGTTGGCCTGCTTCAATCATTCGTGAAGGGAATCAGTAGTAACATCATGGAAGGTATTATTTTCCATTGGTTCATGAGTTTAGGACGGAACATGTTCTCTTGCTAGTATTCCGCTTCATCACTTTGCGAAGGTCTACCTTTCTGTAGCATCATTAAGCACTTTGAGGTGATTACCAATCCTTGGAAGTTCATCCTCTCTGATCTCTTTCAGCCTATAAAGCTTTAGGCCGTAAGTCTGCACCCCTTTTTGGAGTTTTGATTTTATGTGGATTGATTGCCGTAACCCTGCATTCTAACATGCTATAGCTTTCAGATCTACATCCTCATAGATTTAGACTTCTGAGTAGGTTACATCATCTTCACCACCGTAAGGCTAATTACAGGCTCTGAAGATACTTGTTCCTAATCAACTCTTTCTCCCTCTGGCCCTTGCCTACTTTTCCTCTGGGAACTACCAATCCCATGTCACATGCTACCTGTTTGTTGGTCCGTTTTTCCTCTTCTCCTGTACGTGAGATCCTGTGGTATTTGACCTTACCCCTGGCGCTTGTTTCATTTCCTCTAGTACCCTCAGGAGCCATTCTGGTGGTCACAAATGGCTGGAATGCATCCATTCCGACAGCTGAATGCTATGCCACTGTGTGGCTATAGCCTATCTTCCTTCTCCATTCGTCCCTTGATGGGCATCAGGGAGGCTTCCAAGTCTTGGATATCGGGAGTCATGCTGTGGTGCACACAGCAGTGCACGGATCTCTGTGCATTACTGTTTCCATGATCTTTGGATATATACGTCACAGAGGAATAGCTGGATCATATGCTAGGTGGATTCTGAAACATTCTGAATTTTCACTCCTTTGTGTAGTGGCTGCATCGGCTCAAACTCCCACCTGCAGTGCAGGAGGCTTCCCTTCTCTCCACCTCCTCTCTGAAACATGTTGTTTCGTGTCTTCACCCTTATAGCCATTCTGACCACTGTGAGCTGCTATCTCATTGCACTTCGGATTTGCATTGGCCTCACACTTAATGATGAGGAACATGTTTTCATACAGCCTGTTGGCCATCTTTCTATCTTCCTGGGAGAAATGTGTGTTTCCATCTTCTGCCCAGGTTTTGTTGGGCTCATTGTTTTTTTTCCTGTGGAGATGGATGAGTTCACTGGATCTTATGGCTGTTCACCCCTTCTCCGATGTCTGTTCTGCAAACATCCTGTCGCAGTTGTTGTCATGTCTTTGCATTGAGTCGATGGAGTCGTTGGCCGGGTAGAAGCTTCTGCATTGGATGGAGTCACGCTTGTTTCTTGTTTCTTTTGTTGCCCTTACCCAGTCACACATGCTTCTTCCAAGTAGGCGGCTATGCCAGATGGCAAAGAGCAAGCTGCCTGCATTTTCCCACATAAGTTTCACGGTTTCAAGTCTTCCATTCAAAGCTTTAATCCATTTCAATGTGGTATGTGTGCCTGGTGTAACATCATGGTCTAGTCTCATTGTGCCACTTGTGGCTCTGAAGTCTTCCCAGCACTGTTTCTTTTCGAGACTCTCCTTTCTCTGCTGTCTCCTCTTGGCTCCCATGTCGAAAATGGGCTGCCCATATATGTGGCAGTTGACTGCTGAGCTCAATTCTGTTCCATGGGTCTGTGTGCCTATTTTGGGGGAAAGGCTGTGCTGTACCGGTACCTAGCACTTTGTCCTATATTTGGCAATCAGAAAGTGTGATACATGCTGCTTTGTTCGTTTTCCTCAGGATTCCTCTTCCTATTAAGGGTCCTTTGATGCCACATAGAAACTTTAGTATTCTCTCTTCTATTTCTGTGGGAAAGATTGCTGCAACTTTGACTGGGACGACATGGAATGCAGACATTGCTTTTTCCGGTATGGATGCTTAAAGTGTGTTCGTTCTTCCATTCAAAGAACATGGAATAGACTTCCGTTTCCTTGTGTCTTGTGGAATTTCTTTGCCCAAAGCTTTGCTAGATTTCGGTAGACATAGCTTTCTCCTGTTTGGCCAATGTTATTCCTAGATGTTTTTTTCTTTTTACTGGCATGCTTTCTTTTTTGCTGTTCCTTTTTTCTATTCTTAGCAACATTTAATTGGTGTGTTTTGGCAGAAGTTTATGGCTGTGCTCACATCTGCTGGTCATGCTGCTGTATTTGCTGAGCAAGAGTAGCGCGGTATAACGTTGCTTCCCATTTGCCTCTACACTGCTTCGCACGCCTGGCCCAGAATGGCTGGATGAGCGGTGAGGAGGCTCACCCCCAGGATTCCACCTGGCTGACCCTGGGATGCTGACTCAGAATGCAGGGACTTCACGGCTGCCCCACTGGCTGGCCCCTTTCATGTTCCATTGGCAACCTGCAGTTGAGTGGAATGTACTTTAACATGTTACTTGAGCCCAACTCTGGCCCTGTGTAGATGAGGCCAGCTTCTTTTTCTGCACCACTGTGATGTCAGGGTATTTGTCAGAATCGTGTCTCTTTTCCAATCAGGCTTCGGGGACACAGGGTTTCAGAGCCCGCGTGGAGCAGTCTCAGAACTCACCCTTCCCAGTTAGCACAGGTTTGACCTTCAATGCAAGTTTTGGGGTTGTGACTTTCTCTGACTTTTAAACGTTCAAGCAGACCTTAACTAAACACTGAAGTCAATCACTGTGGATTATTGAGGTGTGATTTCTGTTTGCCTTCCATTTTCTGGGAGGTTGCTTTCGTTTCCATAGTCTAATCGTCATGGTTCTGAGCTATCTCCCTTCGATATGCTTATCAGTGTGTTCTCCTTCATTTCAAGTTAGGAGTTTGGTATTTCTTTAATCACCATAGGTTCTGTAGGCTGATGTGTGAGTGCTTTCATTACTGTTGGGTGTTGTCTTTGAATTTCCATCGGTCATTTGAAGGAATCTTTGCCATCCTAGCCTAGATCCAACTGAGCACTGAGTGAACGTGGTCATCTTGGTTGGTTCGATATTGTGAGAGCAGAAACGCCATGTTTGAGGTTGTCCTGGAAACCACCTTCCCAGACACAATGGTTCCGAGACAAATTAGATGAATCTGATGGATTCCTCTCTCCAGCTGAGAGATCCTTCTGTCTCTTTTCTAGATTTGGAAAGTTCAGAACTTCACACCTGATCCTTGAACGCTCCACTAGATTACGTCTAGATACTGGCTTACTTTATTTCCACAGGTTTTGTTATTTGTTTAATTTACCTCCTCAGCTGTGGCATGTTTATATTCCTTTAAATAGAATGGTAATGTTCTAAGTTTCAGCAAACATCGTTATGTGTGGTGTCAAACACCTAATCAATACTCCTTCTATGGCAAGAGAAGGGGGAGTGAATCTCATTGATCTCAACTGAGCACTCTAGCCTTGGAGGACAGCCTTCACACAGTAACAAAGCTTTCTGCAAAAGGGTGCTTTTGCGCACTCTTCCTGAGTCCTTCCAAACCAAGAGACATACCCCAAGCATGACAGGGGCCCATTCCTTCCAGGCTTCAAAGAGATGCCTAGTGACACATTACCATGTACCCAGTGGGTGTCTATGACGCCAGAGCTATGGAAAGTGAGACTTCTCTTCACAGAATACTAGGGACCTAGGACCGAGGCCTCTATTCTTCTCTTCAATGTCTTCAAGAGATCATTCTTGACTTTGGATTATGAGTAAGGCAGAAGGCCAACATAGGTCTGATAAGCCCAAGGTCCGGCCTCTTGTTTCAAGTCAAGTTTCAAGCTTGAATCAGCATGGCCTCCCCATCGACTTGAGGAGATGGCAATGTTCTCCTCTCAGTGCTTGTCCCTCTGTTATCACTGCTTCCCTATGATTCCTTTCTTATCCATTGAATTAGCGTCTCTTGCATCTCTTCACGTTTCTGTGCCCAGATTCTGTTTGCAAAAGCTGTATCTGGGTATCTGTCACTTGAGTATCCAAGCCTAGGCCAATCCTCGGGCTGGAGACCTGCGGCCATCTTGGGTGACATGTTTACCGTGATGTCATAAACACCCTCAGAATTCTAAGCTGTCCTGAAAACCTCCATGCACACAGTTCTTCACGACCATCTCATACCAGTCTGACTACTTCCCCTTTCCAGGTAGGATGGTTTTCCTTGTTCTGGATTCCGTGTCTGTTTATAACTTTATCCTCGAACTTTGAAAGGTCTACTACAATCCCGCTAGACACCAGTTTCTTTCCTTTCAGATTATCCTCGGTTTTATCTCTTATCATTTGTGGATGAGTCCAAATGGGTGGACTTTCCCCAGAGAAAGCCCTGGAGTCCCTCCCGAGATTGATTTTCCTGGTCAATCCTCTGATGCATAATGATCGTGTCATCTCCATTTCTACCTTGGCAGGTCACATGTTTTCCTTCCTTCATCATTTGGGGAGGTGTTCCTGATGCGTTCATAGATTGTAATATTCCCATGGTTCTTACTCTGATGTGTATTCCTAACGTCTCTTCACAATTTCTACTTCTTTAGGATGTCTGTCTGCACCATACCGTGAAATCTATATTTGCTAATGCTACTAATCTGATCTGCACCCGTGATGCTCGCCGATGAAGCCTGTACCCCCCAAGTGGAATGTGGGAGCTTACCCAGTATAGCACAGGGCCGGCACTGAATTGGATTCTTGGACAAACATTTTGCCTGAACTGGGGAAGATGTTGGCCTGCGTTGATTATTTATAAAGGTAAATAGTAGTAACATCATGGACGGTAACCTTTTCCTTTGGATCCTGAGTTTAGCACGGAACATGTTCTCTTGGTAGAGTTGTTCTTCATCTCTTTGCCACTGTCTACCTTTCTGTAGCATTATTAAGCACTTGGAGGTGATTAGCAATGCTTGGAAGTTCATCTTCTCTAATCTCTTTCAGCCTCCAAAGCTTTAGGCCATAAACCTGCTTGTCTTTTTGTAGTTTTGATTTTACATGAATTGATTGCCATAACCCTGCATTATAACACCCTATTGTTTTCAGATTTACAACCTCCTAGATTTAGACTTCTTTGTATGGTACATCATCTTCACCACCGTAAGCCTAATGACATGCCCATACCACACACTGGTGCCTAACCAACTCTTTCTTCCACTGTCTTCTGCCACCGATTCTCTCTAGGAACCACCAATCCCTTGTCATGTGCTACCGGTTTGTTTCTGCTTATTTTACTCTTCTCCTTGTGAGTGAGATGCTACGGTACTTGACTTTCTCCCTGGGGCTTCTTTCAGTGCCCCTCATACCCTCAGGAGCCATTCTGGTGTCACAAATGGCTGGACTGCACCCTTTCTTGCAGCTGAGTGCTATCCCATTGTGCGGCTATAGCCAATCTTCCTTCTCCATTCGTCCCTTGATGGGCCCCAGGGCGATATCCAAGTCCTGGACATCAGGATTAAGGCTGTGGTGAGCACAGCGGTGCAGGGATTCCTATGCGTTGGTGTTTCCAAGTTCTTCAGATAAATACGACACAGAGGAATAGCTGGATCACATGGTAGATGGATTCTGAAATTTCTGCAGAAATTCCACACTGCTTTGCATAGTTCCCGCACCGGCTTTCACTCCCACCAATGGTGCAGAAGGCTTCCCATCTCTCCACCTCCTCTCCGACACTTGTTTCCGATCTTGTTCCTTATGGGCATTCTGACCACAATGTGCTGTTATCTCATTGCCATTTGGATTTGCATTGGCCTTAGACGTAATGATTATGAACATGTGTTCATACAGCTGTTGGCCATCTTTCTATCTTATTTGGTAAATCTCTGTTTCCATCTTTTGCCCAGGTTTTAATGGGCTTGTTGTTTTTTCTCTTGTGTTGGCATGTGCAGTCGTTGGCTCTTTTGGCTATTCAGTCCTTCTCTGATGTGTGGTTTGAAACACCCACTCGCAGTTGTGCTGTCTTTGCATTGAGTGGATGGTTTCCTCGGCTGGGCAGAAGCTTCTGCGTTGGATGCAATCCCATTTGATCTTGTTTCGTGTGTTGCCCTTGCCCAGTCACACATGCTTCTTCCAAATAGGTGGCTATGCCACATGGCCATGAGCAAGGTGCCTGGTTTTCAACTGGAAGTTTCACGGTTTCAAGTCTTCCGTTCAAGGCTTTAATCTAATTCGAGGTGGTGTGTGAGCCTGATGTAACATCATGGTCTACTCTCATTGTGTCACATATGGCTGTGCAGTTTTCCAGCACCTTTTCTTCTTGAGACTCTCCTTTCTCCACTGATCCTCTTGCCTTCCTCATTGCAAATGGGCTGTCCATATATGTGTGAGTTGACCTCTGGGCTCTCGATTCTTTTCCGTTGATCTCTGTGTCTGTTTTTGAGACCAGACTGTGCCGTTTTGGTACGTAGCACTTCGTCCTACATGTTGAAATCAGTACATGTGATATGTCCTGCTTTGTTCGTTTTCCTCAGGATTCCTTTGGGTATTCAGGGTCCCTTGTTGCTGGATAGAGACTTAAGGATTCTCTCTTATATTTCTGTGGGAAAGATTCTGCAACTTTGACTGGGATTGCATGGAATCCAGAGATTGCTTTATCCGTTATGGAGGTTTCAAGTATTTTAGTTCCTACATTCCTATAGCACGGAATACCCTTCCATTTGCTTGTGTCTTCTGGAATTTCTTTCCCCAAAGTTTTGCTAGTTTCCGATTTCCATAGCTTGCACCTGTTTGGCTAAGCTTATTTCTAGAGATCTTATTCTTTTTTTTCCTGAGGTTCGCCTTTTCTGTTCTTTTCAAGTTTTCATTAGTTTTGTTTTGGCTGATGTTTATGGCTGTGCTCAGATCTGCTGTCAATGCTGCTGTATTTGCTGAGGAATACTGACGCTGTCTGACGTTGCTTCCCAGCTGCCTCTACACTACCTCCCATGCCTCCCCGAGAATGGCTGGACCAGCGGTGAGGAGGTTCACCCCGAGAATTCTGCATGGCCAGCCCCGGGCTGCTGACCCAGAACGTGCAGACTTCACCACTGCACCACGGGCCAGCACCTTTCATGTTCCATTGGCAACCTGCAGTTGAGTGGAATGGGACTTGAATATGCTACTTGAGCCCAACTCGGGCACTGTGTAGATGAGGCCAGGTTGTTTTTCGGGTCCACTGTGATGTCAGAGGATTTGTCAGAATTGTGTCTCTGCTGTCCCTGAAAACTTCATAGACTCAGGTTTTCAGATCCTGATTTTAGCAGTCTCATAACTCACCCTTACCAGTTCGCCTAGGTTTGACTTTCGCTTGGGTTTTTGGGATTGTGACTTACTCTGACTTTCGAATGTTCAGAGTATGTCTAAAACTGACATCTTTCTTTATGTATTATTCATGTGTGATTTCTGTGTGCCTTCCATTTTCTGGGAACGTTTTTTATTTTCCGTGGTACAATCGTTGATATGGGCTCAGCGAGCTGAAGACTCGAATGAAAGATTGCTTGGACTCTCAAGATCCTGCATTGGTGTTCTTTTATTGAGAGAACAATACAGGATAGCATGGGGACAGGACACTTTAGCAGTCAAGAGCTACTGCTGCTGCTGCCTGGGGACAGGACCCATGGGTAGTCAGGGCTCCTGCTGCTGCCCTGACTGGAGGGTTAGGGCTAATTTCATAAGGCATGGGTATATGACTTATTTTTACTCAAAAAAGAAATAATGTAAAATGTCTTTGAATGATTTCAGTACAGATGGGGTCTGGCCATTGTGTTGTCATATTTTTAGATACGAATCTGGCCATATAGATCAGCATGTAGGTGAGAATGCCCTGGGCTTCTTGCCCTGGGGCAGCCCTAATTCATACAGTATAAAAATCCACTGGGTCCTATAGTTTGGCATATATTCCAGGTCACCTTCAGCTTCCCTAGCTGGGGCAGCCCTGATCCACATCATAAAACCTCCCTGAACCTATTTGGACTGGAAATCTTTGGGGATATGGATGATGGTCACTCTTCTGTGACTACTTCTGGCTGTACAGGGTCGTAGAGCTGTCCCTAAATGGGGCCATAGGTACACTTAGGCAGTTTAGTGGACCAGAAGGCTTGCCCCATTGAGTTCAAGCCTGACAAGTTATACAGATCCTCTGGAGATGAGAGAGTCATTGACAAGAGGTGGTCCAGGAAGTGAAACAATTTTGACATGCATAAGACAAACAATGAAACAGACAACAAAATATCATAAGAAATACAAGCAGTATGTTTAACCCAATGAATAAGGTTTTGAAGTAGTGCAGAAACCTTGTCCTGACTAGGAGTTCAACCAATCATTTAGATTTAAGGTTGGTCAGACATGGATTTAATTTGGTGGCTGGGATACCAAGCCAGAAATATTTTGATGGTAGTCAGGAATATAGACACAACATTCAGTTTTTATAATGGCACAGGTGCCCCCTTGTGCTGCTGTCAAGACATCCAGATCAATTTGGATTTGGAGGACTGCCTTACACACTTGGGATACTTCTAAATTGAGCAGCGAAATGCTATGTTGTGTATCATTTAATGCCTTCATACTAAATTTGTTTAGGACTTCCATGTGCAAGACGACACTTTCGATTCCCAATTGGTGAAAGAAAGTGCGGAAAGATGGTCATACCGATGGAAGACAGGGCTGGCCAAGTGCTGTTGCAAGTTGGGTAGGTTAGCAGGAGGAGATATAGTAAATATAGTTCCACCTTGCATCCAGACAAAGCCTAGAGTGCATCGTCCAATCCATGCAGGTGGTAGCCAAGGTCATAAATTGGAGCCACGTATCCACTGAGCACCGTTAGGGGCTAACCAATGCGTGTTGAGCCATGTATCCCAGTCAGTCTGAAACCAATCAGTATTTTTTTTAAGGCTATGATATGAGAACACATATTACAGGGATTTATTCCCATAGGTCGAGTGCTATAAGACCATGTATCACAGGGGTGATTTTTTTCCCCAAAAGAAAGTGGCCTTTTACCGAGTTGCCCACTAGTAGGAGTGAACCAAATATATTCATCCCAAATTTTGTATTGTCCATCCTGTGTCTATTAATAAGTTGGGGACATTACCTTTGGAACTTGTTCTGTATGATCCAAGTGTGACAAGACAAATCTAGTTAGTATTTGGACAGTAGTATTGAAGGAAAATGTTTGATTGTGGCCAGGGAACTTCCAGGTGTCAGAGGTAGATGGCCACAAGGAGACATTAATATTAATAATACATGAATATTGCGGAAGAAAAGAGCTAGAATCTAATATCCATGAATGCCTACTATAGCTTCTACAGAAACATAATTTTTTCTCTCTTAAATCATTCTCATTTTTACAAAAGATAGTCAAATCAGGATTAACGGGTTTGAAAATCAAGTGTAGTTTCAATACAACTTGCTCCAATTATTTACATAAGAGCAGCAAGAATAGTAATTGTTCATACAGGCTTTGTTAAATGTGCTTCGCTGGATCTTTTCCTGCAGAATCTCAGATTGAACTGTGAAGGCCTCTAGAGGCCAGAAAAGCCAAGCCAAGGACTTGCCATCAGATTTGGCCTGCAGTACCTACAGATTTGAGTGGTGTTCTCTTTGAGGTCTCCCCAAATATTCAGAGGTTCCTTGCACCTGCCAGATAAGCAAGCTTCCTTACTTACCGAGTAAGATTGCCAAAATCTCAGTAAACAAGGTACCAGGTCTGTGTTTCCGAGTGGCTATATTCCAGAAAGTCCAATCTTTGTTCCTGAAACGCTGTCTTGTCATATCAGAGACTGTGTGTTTCATATATGACATTCCAGTCAAAGCCTTGGTAATATAACCAATGTGTCCTGTTATAAGGAGAACAGATTCTTATGGAACTTATGCAAATATTGCCACGAAATGACCATACTCAGTCACAAAGGGTTTCCAAATTCAGGAGGGATAAGGTAGGCAGAAAAAGATAAATGTTTCAGTTTTGCTCATAAGGGTATAATTTCACCAAATGGCTGTAAGTTATAGTTCACATAAGAGAAAAGAGAAAAAGATATCCTTCATTATGAGAAAACAAAACAACACATCCAAACTCAACATTATTTCAAACAGAAGTCCTAAAAATTTATAATCGTCCTAATCCGTGCACACAGTCCTGTATAATCAATTCTTGAGCTGAATCTTCTGTTAGCAGATCGATGAGCATAGTTTCTCTTAGAATTCTGTCATTTCTTACTCCGTTCAGTTTTACAATCTGAAGGTTTATCAGAAACCTGTCGTTTAGACTCTTTGGGTCAGAATCCTTTCCAGGAATTTCTCGGAAGTTGAAACATATTTGCAAAAGGAAAAAGCATCAGAGTAAAACAACAACTATCTGCAAATGGACAAAGAACTCAAAAGGGCAATTGGCAAAGAAACTTGACTACTTCTGTGACATATAACACTGCCAGATAATAAGTGAACCTATCACTGACAACCAGGGCAGATCAGAACTTTAGGAATGCTATCTAATTTTGAGACGTCTATATTAATAACATTTACCCATCAAATACCAGCTAAGAAAGTCTATTGTCGCTTATTTCACAATGTTTCCCATTTAATTTAATAGACCAAATAAGCCAAATTACTTTAGCATTTTCCTCCTTGTAGGAAGAGAGAGCAAATTTCTTTGAGAAGTCTCAGGGACCCTCTGAAAATCCTCAGAGTAATCATTCTTCTGTCTACCAGGTCTAAAGAACGCCTTCATTCAGGATTTGAATATTTCTGAGGGAGAAGCTTGTCACAACATATCAAAAGTTTTTAAAATGTTGTTCAAATAGCAAACAACACTCACTGTGAAACAATGCTCAGGTATCCATTCAAAGTGATAACAGAAAGAGTCAAAAATATTAAGAGTAACCTCAGCCATTATTTTCACAAAACAGATTTGTCTCTTAGGTAGACTTACTCAAAGGAACAGCTCTTACACCCTTTTACCAAGAGCAGATCAAAAGTTCAAGAGAATGTATACTTTTAGAGAAAACCAAATTTGAATTTCTGCACCTACTTATGTTTCACATTCAAACTCATTCACTTAATTGAACTTACTTTAGTCTACTTGACCAGGCATAAAACTCATTTCAGAATTCCTCCTTCACAAACCTTCTACATCTTTCTTTTTCATTTTCAGTACTTGTCCCAAAGTCTTTCTTTTTTCCTTTCTACTATATCAGGAGCAATTTATCTTTCTTAACCCATCAAACAAAAATATTTCCATTCTTTATACCTTTTTTACTGAAAACATACATTTTAACTTCCTTGAATACAGAGCTCTTTTGCTTAGTAATTTCCAGTAGCTTTAATTCCAAAGGTTAGTTAGAAGCTTTAACGCTTAACGGACCTAGTAAACACTAAAAAGGTAAACGATTATGAAATGTCTTTTATATCAGCATTCTAAACACTTCACAACTTAAGAAACATGACACTTCGCAATAAAACACAAGGCATGCTTTTTGATACAACCAAACGCTTTTAGCCTCTTCAATAAGAAGCCAAAATTAGATAACTTAGATATGCTTAACAATAATGTGTGAGAGTTCCGTTCTATCCAAAAGTGACCCGCATATTCATCTTTTTATCATTTAACTTAACTTGGCAAAACTCAAGATTGTTACCAAAAAGGATTTCGAAGCTGTTTTTTTCCCCAAATATACAGACCATAAAAGTTATTGTACTCACTTTTATGATTTTTATGTATGTAAACCATTTGTTTCCAACAATTATGTTCAGATTACTACGGAAGCCTCATGAGGCATTAGACAAAACTGGTCATCATTTAAAGCTATTATTTTGCTGACAAATTCAACAGACAACGTGAACTTATATGACTAGTAAACCGAGTCTGAATGCCTGCATCCTATGCAAATACTGACAACTCTGACAAGAAGACAATTTTCAATGAAACCAACAAACTTAAAGAAGCTTTCATTTACCAAAGGTTAATTCACGTCACGTTAACTTTGAAAGTCACTCTGTTAATTTCGACTACATTTAGAATTTAAGAAAGCACGTACTTTAAGCCAACTAAACAGAGATCTTAATTTTGGCCAGACCATCCAGGGGTTAAAATATCACACATATGATGTACACGTAGACACATATACACAGAGACTGTACAACTATTGTTTTAAAAACTACTGCCATGAATCAGGTACAGTAATATAAAGCTCACCAGTTACAAATCAAAACTTTGTTTTGAGCCTTTTTACTAATACTTATGGAGAAGACCCTCAAGATGCTAGACTTTTTGCAAGGTCAAACTTATGGCCATTTATCCTTTCCCCTCCTTTTTTTTTTCAGTCTTAAGAATGAGTGATATGCTAGATAGTAGTTCCTGGAGAGGGGGGAAGATAATCCTTTTCATGGTAAAGGAACAAGGTGGAATCTGAACTGCCTCTAGAACTGTCTTTCCAGTCTTGCAAGGATTTTCTAAGGACGGTTGCTCTTGATTTCTCAGAAACTGGACTGTAACTTGAAGGACGTTCTAGGTTGATCTACCTGTCCAACTGCACAAGAAAGACAGAGAGAAACATCACACATTTTCTACCAGCTGGAGTTTCTGGGGCATAACCCATACAATTGAAAGTGTTTCTAATTAGTTAGAATGACCCTGAGTGGTGAGTCTTAAGGGACGCTTATCTTATTCTCCACAGCAGTAAAGCCAGTGTCCGACTGACAGTGAAGTGGAGAAGGGTGGAATGCATACAAAGGGCTTGAACTGGCTGGAGACCGGGGCTCCCAGTACCCGGGTTGAGAATGAAGTTCCTTGCAAAAGGTTTTCAAGTTTTTCGATTTTACAGAAGTTCCAGGTTCTGGTCAAGTCCAGCCTCAACTTAACCAAGACTTGGTGACAACAGAGGACATGATGAGCAAAACAAAGAAAGGAAATGAAGACATCAGACCTCACCCTCATGGCCGCTCAAAGAGGGTTCTCAAGAGAAGACTCACTCAACAGTTCCCATGCTCGGGCGCACTACTGTAGCATGACAGTTCACAGAATAACTCACAGGTCTGCTACCCTCATAGCCAACTCAGTAGGTGACTAAAACACTCAATGACTCACCACCCAAGAGAGAGCACCATACTTGGGCTTTCCGGGGTGATCAGGCCCAGAAATATCAAGTTTGGACTCCCAGGGGTGGAGGCCATGACTGTTGACAGATTTCTTTGCTTCCCTGTTGCAAAGCTCAAAAGGAGAGGCAAAACACCATTGCAACTCTAAGAAAGATGAAAGAGAGAGGGCCATTACCTTGAAAATCCCCCCTGAACCTGGGGCAGCATCCTACCTGTCATTCCTACTGTGGGGTTCCTATAACAAGGGGTGATGGGTGTGTCCCCCAGCATTGCCTCCATTGCATATCTTCCCTGGTATGCCTGGAAGTTACAGGTGCCTGGTGAACATCTTTCCTATTCTGCCTGGCAGTAATAGGTGCCTGGTGAATGGTCCCCAAGAGAAAGGGAGAAGTTCATGAGAGAACAGGATGGAGAAAATTAGTGAAGCATTTTGCGCCGCTCTGGGGTACATTCTACCCAATTGCGTGTTGGAGGCATTCTCCGAGAAGGGCTTCCCATACGCAACCAAAGGTTAGACTTTGGTACTTTCCTTGAACTGGAGTCCCAATTGGGACATTCACACAGTTCAGAGCATGGTCAGGTGCCATGGGAGGTATCCTAATCCAACCTTAGGAAAGGAACCTTACAGGGGAGTCTTGCAGATTGCTGACCATCCTAATGACTTAAGTGGCTGACCCGTGCCCACCTAAAATTTGTATATTAGAGATAGAGTCAGGAAGGAATGGAGTGATTCACTCTACATCGCCCTTAGGCTTAAGGTAGTGATTCTTTTCAAGCTGAATGCCATGATTTGCCCCATAGAGTAGCCATGGGCAGCAAACGTGGATTCATACAGCTATCCAAGACAGTTCCTGATGGAGAAGTGAATTTAGATTCATCCTCGAAACAGAGAGAGGCACAAGGAAGAAAACGGCACTTACCAGAAGTTGAGCTCAGAAACCAACGAAGCAAGTTCCCAGTAGGGGGGCCACAATATATGATGGTGGGTCAGCGAGCTGATGAGTCAGAAGAAAGATTTCTTGGTCTCTCAAGGCCTGGCAGAGGTGCTCTTTTATTTAGAGAATGGTACAGGATAACATAGGGACAGGAGCCAGGGGCAGTAAAGAGTTGCTTCATGGGGACAGGACCTATGGGTAGTGAAGAGCTGCAGGCATGGGAACTGGACCCACAGGCAGTGAATAGCTGCTGCTGCTGCATGGGGAAAGGAGCCATGGGCAGTCAGATGTCCTGCTGCTGCCCTGAGTTGAGGGTAAGGGCAAATTTTATAAGGCATGGGTACGTGACATTTTTACTGGAAAAAGAAAACATGATGTAAAAAGCCATTAAATGACTTCAGTACAGATGGAGTCTGGTTATTGTGTGGTCGTATAACATTAGATACGAATTTGGCCATATAGATAGGCATGTAGGTGAGCATCACCTGGGCTTCTCTCACTGGGGCACCTCTAATTCATACCAAAAAAAAATCACCGGGTCGTATGCTTTGACATGTAGGCAAGGTAACCTTGGGCTTTTCGAGCTGGGGCAGCCTTAATCCACATCAATCGTCATTGTCTTTCTCAGCTATCTCCCATAGATATGCTTATCAGTCCGTTCTCCTTCATTCCAAGTTATGAATTTTGTGTTTCTTTAATCACCATATGTTTTCTAGGCTGATGCGTGAGTGTTTTCATGATTGTTGGGCATTGCCTTTGAATTTCCATCTTTCACTTGAAGGAATCTTTGCTATCCTAGCCTAGGTCCAACTGAGCACTGAGAACACGAGGTGATCTTGGTTGGTTTGACATTCTGAGATCAGAAATTCCAAATTCTAGGTTGTCCAGGCAACCACCTTATGGACATAATGTTTCTGAGACAAATTAGAGAAATCTGATGAATTCCTGTCTCCAGGTAAGATATTTTTATGTCTCTTTTCTAAATTTGGGAAGGCTGGAACTTGACCCTGGATCCATGGTCCTCCTAGTAGATTACATCTAGATACTGCTTTACTTTATTTCTGTAGGGTTTGTAAGTTGTTTGATTTCCACCCTAAGCTCTGGCATGTTTATTTTTCATTAAATATAAGTGTAATGTTCTAATTTTCAGCCAGCTTCCTCACATATGCTGTCAAAACACATAGTCAATAATCTTCTACGGCCAGAGATGGGAGAGAATTTCACTGGTGCCAAACTGAGCACTCTAGCTTTGGATGTCAGCCTTCACTTTGGATTGGTGATTCCCAGAGGGAATGAAAAAATCCAAAAAGGCGTGCTGATTTTGGGCATAAAGGATTTGAGGCTGAAAGAGATTAGAGAAGATGAACTTCCAAGGACTGTGAATCTCCTCCAAATGCTTAATGATGCTACAGAAAGTAGACCATTGCAAATAGATTATGGGGAATACGATGAAGAGAATGTGTTCCATGCTTAACAGATGAACCAAGGGAAAATGTTACCGTCTATGATGTTACGAGTAATTACATTCACGAATAATCACAGCAGGCCATCTTCTTCTCAAGTTCAGGAAAAATATTGGTCCACAAGTAAAATTCAGGGCCAGCCATGTGTTCAGGGGTGTAAGTGCCCACATTCCTATTGGGTGGCCTGGAACTCATGGATTCGCATCACTGGTGCTGATCAGATTAGTAACGTTGGGAAAGATAGATTTCATGGTATGGTGTGTACAGAGATCACAAAGAAGTCGAATTTGTGAGCATACATTACAGATAGGCAATAGGAAAGAAACATGAAAATATTGCAATCTATGACACATCTGGTACACTTCCCTAAATACAGACTGAAGGAAGTGATGTGACCTGCATAGGTAGAATTGGCGGACTGCATAAGATGACACGATCATTGCACATCAGAGGCTTGAGTGGGCAACTTCAACTTTGGATGGACTCCACGACTTTCACTGGGGAAAGTCTACACATTCGGCCATATTCACAAAATGTTACAGATAAAAACCAGGATAAACTTAAAGTAAAGAAACCATGTCTAGAGAGAATGTAGTAGACATTTAAAAGTTCAAGGATAAAGTTAGAAACCCACAAGAAATCCAGGAAATGGAAAACTATTCAAGCTGGAAAGGGAGAGTAGTCATGTGCATAGAAGATGCTAGGAGAACTTAGAAGTTTGAGGGAGTTTATGACATCACAGTGAACATGTCACCCAAGATGGCCTCATGGTTACAGTCTGAGGATTGTCCTAGCCTACGATACTCAAGTTAGAGATACCCAGAAGAGAATTTAAAAACAGAAACCAGGCACTGAAACTTGAAGAGAGAGAATACACGCTGACTAAAGGGGTAAGAAAGAAGTCATTGTGAGGAAGCAATAATAGGGGGACAAGCGCTGAGTGGAGAACATTGTAATCTACTCAAGTGTATGGGGAGGCCATGCTGATGCAAGCTTGAAACTTGATTTGAAACCAGAGGCTGGACTTGGGGCTTAGCAGACCTACATTGTCCTTATGCCTTAATCATAATCCAAAATTAAGAATGATCTCCTGAGGACACTGTAGACAATGATTGATGCTTCCTTTCCTATGCCCCTAGCATTCATTGAAGTGAAGTCTCACTTTCCATGGCTCTGGCATTACAGAGGCCCATTGGGTACATGCTAATGTGTCACAAGATATCTCTTTGAACCCTTGAAGCAATGGACCCCCATCATGCTTCGTGTATGTCCCATTGTTTGACAGGGCTCCAGAATTGTGCTGAGAAGCACCCTATTCCAGACGGCTTCGTTGCTTTGTGAGGGCTGCCCTACCAGGCTAGTATGCTTGGTTTGGCTTCAATGAAATTCTCTCCCCGTATCTCTTGAAGTAGAATGATTATTAATATCGTGTATTGACAGCATATGTAAGGAGGTTGGCTCAAAATTAGAACATTACAATTATGTTTATAGAAAAATAAACATGCCAGAGCTGAGGATGTAAATCGAACAAGTAAAACACTCTATAGAAATATAGTAAGCCAGCATCTAGACGTAATCTAGTGGAACACTCAAGGATCAGGAGTAAAGTTCGAAACTTCTCAAATCCAGAAATGAGACAGAAAAGTATCTTACCTGGAGCGGAGTTCATCAGATTTCTCTAATATGTCTCGGAAACATAATGTCCGTGAAGGCGGTTGCCAGCACAACCTCGAATCTGGAGTTTCTGATCTCAGAATGTCAAAGCAACCAAGACGGCCACGTGTTCTCAGGGCTCAGTGTCACCTCGGCCAGGATAGCAGTTTCCTACAGGTGACCGATGGAAATTCCAAGACAACACGCAACAATCACGAAAAGACTCAGACCTCGGCATACAGAACATATGGTGATTACAGAAATATAAAAGTCATAGCTTGCAATGAAGGAGAACGGACTGATAAGCATATCGTAGAGAGATAGGTCAGAAAGACCGTAACGATTAGACTTTGGAAAAGAGAAAAAAATCCCTGAAAATGGAAGGCCAATAGAAATCACATCTGAATAATCCACAATGAAAGACTTCAGTCATTAGACAGACTCTGACTGGACGTTTGAAAGTCCGAGAAAGTCACAACTCCAAAAACTGCAGCGAAGGTCAAACCTGGACTAACTGGGAAGGGTGAGTTATGGGACTGCTCCACGCGGGCTCTGAAAGCCTGCATCCACGAAGCTAGACTGGACAGCAGACACACGATTCTGACAAATCCTCAGACATCACAGAGGGCCAGAAAAAGAAGCTGGCCTCATCTACACAGGGCCAGAGGTGGGCTCAAGTAGCATATTCAAGTCACATCCCACTCAACTGCAGGTTGCCAATGGAACACGAAAGGGGCCAGCCAGTGGGGAAGTGGTGAAGTCCGCGCATTCTGGTTCGGGAGCCCAGCTTCAGCCACATGGAATCCTGCGGGTGAGCATCCTCACGGCTCGTCCAGCCATTCTGGGGCAGATGTGTGAGGTAGTGTGGAGGTAGATGGGAAGCGACATTAGACAGCTCCACTCTTCCACAGCAAATAGAGCAGCATGGCCCGCAGATATGAGCGCAGCCATAAACTTCTGCCAAAACAAAGCCAATCGAAAATTGCAAAGAATTGAAAAATTGAACCTCACAAAAGAAAGCATGCCAGTAAGAAGTAAAAGATATCTAGCAATAACCTTGGCCAAACAGGAGAAAGCTATGGAAACCGAAATCCAGCAACGATTCTGGGGAAGAAACTCCAGAAGACAAAAGGAGACGGAAGGCTATTCCGTGTTCTTCGAATGGAAGAACTAACACACTTGAAGCGTCCATACCGCATAAAGCCATCTCTGGATTCCATGCAGTCCCAGTCAAAGTCGCAGCACTATTTCCCACAGAAATGGAAGAGAGAATCCTAGAGTTTCTATCCAGCAACAAAGGACACTGAATAGCCAAAGGAATACTGAGGGAAACGGACAAAGCAGCAGGCATCGCACTTATTGATTTCCAGATATAGGACGAAGTGCTAGGTATGGAAACAGCACAGCCTGGCGCCCAAAAGAGGCACACAGACCCATGGGACAGAATCGAGAGCCCAGAGGTCAACTGAAACACATATTTACAGCCCATTTTCGACCAGGGAGCCAAGAGGAGACAGCAGAGAAAGGAGAGTCTCGACAATAAATGGTGCTGTGAAGACAGCACAGCCACATGGAACACCGTGAGAGTAGACCGTGATGTTACTCCAGGGACATACACCACCTCGAAATGGATTAAAGCCTTGAAAGGAAGACTTGAAAACGTGCAGCTTCTAGGAGAAAACGCAGGCAGCTTGCTCTTTGCCATCTGGCTTAGCCACCTGTTTGGAAGAAGCATGTGTGACCGGGCAAGGGAAACAAAGGAAACAAGAAACAAGCGGGACTCCATCCAATGCAGAAGCTTCTGCCCAGACAAAGACACCATCGACTGACTGCAAAGACTGTGCAACAACTGACAGCAGATGTTTGCAAACCGCACATCGGAGAAGGGGTGAACAGCCATAAGATCCAATGAACTCATACGTCTTCACAGGAAACAAAACAGCGAGCCCAATAAAACCAGGGCAAAAGATGGAAACAGACAGCTCTCCCAGGATGATAGAAAGATGGACAACAGGCTGTATGAAAACATGCTCATCATCGTTAAGTCTCTGCTCAATGCAAGTACGAACGGCACTGAGATAGCAGCTCACAGTGGTCAGAATGGCTATAAGGATGAAGACAGGAACCAACAAGTTTCAGAGAGGAGGTGGAGAGAAGGCAAGCCTCCTGCACTGCTGGTGGGAGTGTAAACCGGTGCAGCCACCACGCGAAGTGGTGTGGAATTGCCTCAGAATTTTCAGAATCCATCTACCACATGATCCATGTATTCCTCTGTGGCGTATATATCCAAAGATCTTGGAAATACTAATGCACAGAGATCCGTGCATTGCTGTATTCCCCACAGCCTTACTCCTGATATGCAACATTTGGAAGCCTCCCTGATGCCCATCAAGGGACAAATGGAGAAGAAAGATGAGCTATAGCCACACAATGGCATAGCACTCAGCTGTAGGGACACATGCATTGCAGCCATTTGTGACCATCTGAATGGCTCCTGAGGGTATCAGGGGAACTGAAACAAGCACTGGGGTAAGGTCAAATACCACAGGATCTCACGTACAAGGAGAAGAGGAAAAATGGACCAACAAACAGGTAGCAGGTGACATAGGATTGGCAGTTCCCAGAGGGAAAGGGGTCGGGGGACGGAGGGACAGACTTGATTAGGCACAAGTGTGTGGTGAGGGCCTGAAATTAGGCTTACGCTGGTGAAGATGATTTAGCCTACACAGAAGTCTAAATCTATGAGGATGTAGATTTGAAAGCTATAGGATGTTAGAATGCAGGGTTACGGAAATCAATTCACATAAAATCAAAACTCCAAAAAGGGGTGCAGATTTACGGCCTAAAGCTTTGGAGGCTGAAAGGCATTAGAGAAGATGAACATCCAAGGATTAGCATTCGCCTCCAAATGCTTAATGATGATACAGAAAGGTAGACGTTTGCAAAGAGATGAAGAGGAATACTACCAAGAGAAAATGGTCCGAGAAAAATCATGAATCAACGGCAAATGTTACCGACCCTGATGTTACTACTGCTTCCCTTCACGAATGATCGAAGCAGGCCAACATCTTCCCAAATTCAGGCCAAAGGTTGGTCCAAAAGCCCAATTTGGGGCCGGGCTGTGGTGTAGCAGGTAAGTGCCCACATCCGCTTGAGCGGCCTGGGCTTCACAGGCTAGCATCACGCTTGGGGATCAGATTACTAGCATTAGGAAATACAGATTTCAAGGTCTGGTGGTCACAGAGATCATAAAGAAGTAGAAATGGTGAGGAGACCTTATCAGTACTCACCAGAAAAAGATCCACGAGAATATTACAATCTATGAACGCATAAAGAACACTCCCCCAAATGATGAAGGAAGGAAAACATGAGACCTGCCAAGGTGGAATTGTCAGACTGCTAGGAGATCACACGATCAGTGTGCATCAGGGGAATGCCTGGGCAACTTCAACATGAGAGGGCTTCCCGGACGTTCTCTGTTGAAAGTCCACCCATTTGGCCATATCCACAAAAGATAAGAGATAAAACCCGGGATAATCTTAAAGGAAAGAAACCGGTGTCTAGAGGGAACGTAGTAGACCCTTCAAGTCCTTGGAGAAAGTTAGAAACAGACAAGAAATCCAGAGCAAGGAAAACTATCCTACCTGGAAAGGGGGACTAGTCAGATTGGGATGAGACGGCTCTGAAACACTGTGTGCATTGAGGTTGTCAGTACAACTTAGAATCTGAGGGTGTTTATGACATCACGGTGAACATGTCACCCAAGATGGCGCATGTTTACAGTCCGAGGATTGGCCTAGTCTAGGACACTCAAGTGAGAGATACCCAGAAACAGCTTTTCCAAACAAAAACTTGAAAGGATCAAACAGACTCTGATTCAAGGGAGAAGAAAGGAATCATTGGGAACAAGCGATAATAGATGGACAAGCACAGAGAGGAGAAAATTGTCACCTGCTCATGTAGATGGTGAGGTCGTGCAGATTCAATCTTGGAACTTGATTTGAAACAAGAGGCCAGACTTGGGGCTTATCAGACCTACATTGTCCTTCTGCCTTACTCATAATCCAAAGTACAGAATGATCTCTTGGGGACGTTGAAGAGAAGAATCGAGGACTCCTTTCGTAGGCCCCTAACATCCTTTGAAGAGGACTCTACCTTTGCATAGCTTTGGCCTCACGGGGGCCCACTGGCTACATGCTAAGGTTTCCCAAGAGATCTCTTTGAAGCCTTGAAGGCATGGACGCCTGTCATGCTTCTGGTATGTGGCTTGCTTTGGAAGGGCTGTAGAAGTATGCTGAAAAGCACTCTTTTACAAAGGGCTTCATTCCTGTGTGAAGGCTGCCCTCCCAGGCTACAGTGCTCAGTTGGGCTCCAATGAAATTAACTCCCCCATCTCTTGCCGTAGAAGGAGTACTGATTCTGTGTTTTGACACCATATGGAAGGAGGTTGACTGAAAACTAGAACATTACCATGATATTTAAAGAAAAATACACACGCCAGAGCTGAGGATGTCAATCAAACAGTAACAGACTCTGTAGAAATAAAGTAAGCCAGTATCTAGATGTAATCTAGGGGAGCGTTCAAGGTTCAGGGCTGAACGTCGAAACTTCCCAAATCCAGGGGAAGAGACGGAAGGATTTCTCACCTGGAGAGAGGAATTCATCAGACTCATCGAATTTGTCTCAGAACCATTGTGTCCGTGAAGGTGGTTGCCAGGACTACATCTAACCTGGAGTTTCTCATCTCACAATGTCAAATGAACCAAGATGGACACGTGTCCTCAGTTCTCAGTTGGACGTAAGCTAGGATAGCAAAGATTCCTTCAACTGACAGATGGAAATTCAAAGACCACATGCAACAATCACCAAAGCACCCACACGTCGGCCTACAGAACATATGGTGATTAAAAAAATACAGAATTCCTAACCTAGAATGAAGGAGAACCCACTGATAAGTATATCGAAGGGAGAGAGATCAGAAAGACCACTACGATTAGACTAAGGAAAGAAAACAAGCTCCCAGAAAATGGAAGGCAAACAGAAATCACACCTGAATACTCCACAGTGAATGAAGTCAGTGTTTACAAAGAGTCTGCTTGAACGTTTGAAAGTCCGAGAAAGTCACAACCCCAAAATTTGCGGTGAATGTCAAACCTGGGCTAACTGGGAAGGGTGAGTTCTCAGACTGCTCCAAGCTGGCTCTGAAACCCTGTGTCCATGATGCTTGCTGGGACAGCAGAGACCCAATTCTGACAAATCCCAGTGGACCGGAAAAACAACGTGGCCTCGTCTACACTGGACCAGATTTGGGCTCAAGTAGCATATTCCAGTCACATTCCACTCAACTACAGGTTGCCAATGGAACACGAAAGGGGCCGGCCAGTGTTGCATAGGTGACGTCCGCGTGTTCTGTGTCGGCAGCGTGTGGTTGGCTGCATGGAATTCTGGGGGTGAGCCTCCTCACCGCTCGTGCAGCCTTTCTTGGGCAGACGCCCGAGTTCGTGTAGAGGAAGATGGGAAGCGACGTTAGACAGGGCCAGTCTTCCTCAGCAAATGCGGCAGCATTGCCAGCAGATATGAGCACAGCAATAAACATCTGCCTAAACAAAACCAATTAAAATTTGCAAATGATAGAAAAACTGAACCTCAAAAAAAAAATAAAAGAATGCTTTAGAAGATTCAGGAATCTAGGAATAACCTGAGCCAAACAGGTGAAAGCTATGTAAACCGAGAAATAGCAAACCTTTGGGAAAGAAATTCCAGAGGACACAGGGAAACGGAAGTGAATTCAGTGCTCTTGGAATGGAAGAAAACGAAGAAAGCATGAGGTATCATCACAATGATTCCTTTCTCATGCCTTGGATCAGCGTCTCTTTGGTCTCTTCAAGTTTCTATGCCCGGTTTCTGTTTGGAAAAGCAGTTTCTGGGTATCTCTCACTTGATTCTGCTAGCCTAGGCCAATCCTTGGACTGTAAACATGTCGCCATCTTGGGTGACATGTTCACCGTGATGTCATAAACACCCTCAGAATTCTAAGTTGTACTGACAACCTCCATGCGCTCAGTGTTTCCGAGCCATCTCATACCAGTCTGACTACTCCTGTTTTCCAAGTAGGATAGTTTTCCCAGTTCTGGATTTCTTGTCGGTTTCTAACTTTCTCCTCGAACTTTGAAAGGTCTACAACATTCCCTCTAGACACGGGTTTCTTTCCATGAAGATTATCCCCGGTTTTCTCTCTTATCTTTTGTGGATGTGGCCAAAAGGGTGGACCTTCCCCAGAGAAATTCCTGGAGCTCCTCCCAAGTTGAATTTGCCCAGGCAATTCTCTGATGGGCAATGAGCGTGTCATCTCCTAGGAGTCTGACAATTCCACCTGGGCAGGTCACATGTTTTCCTTCCTTCATCATTTGGGAAATTGTACCTTATGCATTCATAGGTTGTAATATTCTCAGCGTCCATTTTCTGGTGTGTATTGAAAATGCCTCCTCAGAATTTCTACTTCTTTATGATCTCTGTGCCCACCATACTGTGAAATCTGTATTTCCTAATGCTAGTAATCTGATCTGCAACCCTGATGATAGCAGGTGAAGCCCGGGCCGCCCAATCAGAACTTGGGCACTTACCTGCTACACCACAGGGCCGACCCTGAATTGGGCTTTTGGACAAAACATTGGCCTGATCTTGGGAAGATGTTGGCCTGCTTCGATCATTCGTGAAGGCGGTTAGTAACATCATGGACGGTAGCATTTTCCACTGGTTCATGAGTTTAGCATGGAACACGTTCTCTTGGTAGTGTTCCTCTTCGTCTCCTTGGAATGGTCTACCTTTCTGTAGCGTCCTTAAGCATTTTGAGGTGATTACCAATCCTTCGAAGTTCATCTTCACTAATTTCTTACAGACTCCAAAGCTTTAAGCCGTGAACCTTAACGTCTTTTGGGAGTTTTGATTTTACGTGAATTGTTTGCCATAACCCAGCATTATAACATCCTATACCTTTCAGATCTACATCCTCATAGATTTAGACTTCTGTGTACGTTACATCATCTTCACCACCGTAAGCCTAATTACAGGCCCTCACCACACACTTGTGTCAAATCAACTATTTCTCCCTCTGGGCCCCGCCACCTTTCCCTCTGGGAACCAGAAATCCCATGTCACGTGCTACCTGTTTCTTGGTCCTTTTTTTCCTCTTCTCCTTGTAAGTGAGACCCTATGGTATTTGACCTTCCCTCTGGGGCTTGTTTCCATTCCCCTAAAACCCTCAGGAGCCATTCTCTTGGTCACAGATGGCTGGAATGCTTCTGTTCCTGCAGCTGAGTGCTATGCCGTTGTGTGGCTATAGCCCATCTTTCTTGTCCCTTGATGGGCACCAGGGAGGCTTCCCTGTCTTCAATATCGGGAGTAAGGCTGTGGTGAGCACAGTGGTGCACGGATCTCTGTGCATTAGCGTTTGCAAGTTCTTTGGATATATATGCCCCAGAGGAGTACCTGGATCATGTGGTAGATGGATTCTGAAAATTCTGAGGCGATTCCACACCACTTCGCGTAGTGGCTGCACTGGTTTACACTCCCACCAGCAGTGCAGGAGGCTTCCCTTCTCTCCACCTCCTCTCTGAAACTTGTTGGTTCCTGTCTTCATCCTTATAGCCATTCTGACCACTGTGAGCTGCTATCTCAGTGCCGTTCGTATTTGCATTGAGCAGAGACTTAATGATGATGAGCATGCTTTCATACAGCCTGTTGTCCATCTTTCTATCTTCCTGGGAGAGCTGTCTGTTTCCATCTTTTGCCCAGGATTTATTTGGCTCTTTGATTTTTCTCCTGTGGAGACGTATGACTCCATTGCATCTTTGGCTATTCACCCCTTCTCCGATGTGTGGTTTGCAAACCTGCTGTCGCAGTTGTTGTGACGTCTTTGCACTGAGTCGATGGTGTCGTTGGCTGGGAAGAAGCTTCTGTGTTGGATGGAGTCCCGCTTGTTTCTGGTTTCCTTTGTTGCCCTTGTCCAGTCACGCATGCTTCTTCCAAATAGGCGGCCAAGCCAGATGGCAAAGAGCAAGCTGCCTGCATTTTCTCCTCGAAGTGTCACGGTTTCAAGTCTTCCATTCAAGGCTTTAATCCATTTCGAGGTGGTGTGTGTGCCTGGTGTAACATCACGGTCTACTCTCATTGTGTTAGATCTGGCTGTGCAGTCTGTCCAGCACCATTTCCCGTCTAGAGTCTCTTTTCTCCGCTTTCTCCTCTTGGCTCCCTGGTCGAAAATGGGCTGTCCATAGATGTGTGAGTTGATTTCTGGGCTCTCGATTCTGTTCCATGCATCTGTGTGCCTCCTTTGCTGGCCAGGCTGTGCTGTTTTAGTACCTAGCTCTTCGTCCTATATGTGGAAGTAAGAAAGTGTGATAATTGCTGCTTTGTTCGTTTTCCCCAGGATTCCTTTTGCTATTCAGGGTCCTTTGTTGCTGGATAGAAACTTTAGGATTCTCTCTTCTATTTCTGTGGGAAAGATTGCTGCAACTTTGACTGGGACTGCATGGAATCCAGACATTGCTTTGTCGACAAAAATAATCCATAACCAATCTGTAAATGAAAATTTGGGGGAGTTTATTCTGAGCTTCAATCTGAGGATTATAACCCGGGGCCTTTCTACCCAAAGGAAGAAAGAGCATCAGAGAAGTGGGGTGCACAGACTGGTTGTATTCCCCTCATAGAGGATGTTTCACATAGGATTGAAATGTCCCATTTACAATAGTCGCGAGACTGCTCTGTTGGCACAGCGATTGATGGAAATAGCAGGTAGGTCTTCTGTCTCAGTGAACACAGTAGGGTGGCAGTCTGTTGTCTATAGCTGACTGGTCACAGGTGAGCTGGGTGGTCAAAGGTGAGTGCAGCAATCAGTTCCTAGCCTAGGGAGAAATGCTTATCCCTAAAGAAATGCTAATGTGGGGGGAAGTTGCACCTTTATCTCAAGGGCCATAGGAAATGTCTAAGCAGATATGCAATGCGTGCTAAATAGCCATAGTCAGGCCCTTTTGGAAAAAACAAAATCAGGCCGAATTAGGTCTATACCAAATGGCTTCCTCATATAGTCCAATATATCCAATTGCTTCCCATTTTTACTTGAGCTTTGCCGTATGGACGTTTCAAGTGTGTCCCTTATTGCATTCGAAGTGCACGGAATAGCCTTGCGTTTCCTTGTGTCTTGTGGAATTTCTTTCCCCAAAACTTTGCTAGTTTTTGGTTTCGATCGCTTTCTCCTGTTTGTCCAAGGTTATTCACAGGTATCATTTTCTTCTCACTGGCATGGGTTTTTTTTGAGGTTCAGCTTTTCTATTCTTTGCAACTTTTAATTGGTTTTGTTTGGCAGAAGTTTATGGCTGTGCTCAAATCTGCTGGCCGTGCTGCTCTCTTTGCCGAGGAAGAGTGGCGCTGTCTAACATCGCTTCACATCTGCCTCTACACTAGCTTGCACGCCTGACCCAGAATGGCTGGACGAGCGTTGAGGAGGCTCACACCCAGGATTCCACGCGGCCGACCCTGGCCTGCCGACCCAGAACACGTGGACTTCACCGCTGGCCCACTGGCTGGACCCTTTCGTGCTGCATTGGCAACCTGCGGTTGAGTGGAATGTGACTTGAATATGCTACTTGAACCCAAATCTGGCCCTGTGTAGATGAGGCCAGGTTGTTTCTGTGGCCCACTGTGATGTCGGAGGATTTTTCAGAATCGTGTCTCTGCTATCCAGTCTAGCTTGGTGGACACAGGGTTTCAGAGCACGCGTGGAGCAGTCTCATAACTCACCCTTCCCAGTTAGGCCAGGTTAGACCTTCCCTGCAGTTTTGGGGTTGTGACTTTCCCGGACTTTCAATCTTTCAAGCAGAGTCTGTCTAAAGACTGACATCTTTCACTGTGGATTATTGAGGTGTGATTTCTTTTAGCCTTCCATTTTATGGGACCCTGTTTGCTTTTCCATGTTCTAATCGTCATGTTCTTTATGAGCTTGTCCTTTTACATGCTTATCAGTGCGTTCTCCTCTACTCCATTTTAGGAATTTTGCATTTCTTTAATCACCATATGTTCTGTAGGCCAAGGTGTGAGTCCTTTCGTGATTGTTGGGTGTTGTCCTGGAATTTTCATTGTTCACTTGAGGGAATCTTTGCTCTCCCAGCCTAGATCCAACTGAGCACTGACTACACGTGGTCATCTTGGTTCGTTTGACATTGTGAGATGATAAACTCCAGGTTCGAGGTTATCGTGGCAACCACTTTCATGGGCCCAATGGTTCCGACACAAATTAGATGAATCTGATGAATTCCTCTCTGCAGGTGAGAAACCTTCTGTCCCTTTTCTGGATTTGGGAATTTTCGAGCTTGACCACTGATCCTTGAACTTTCCACTAGATTACATCTAGATACTGGCTTACTTTATTTCTACAGGTTTTGTTATTTGTTTGATTTACATCCTCAGCTGTGGCACGTTTATTTTTCTTTAAGTATAATGGTAATGTTCTAATTTTCTGCCATCGTTTCTATGTGTGGTTTCAAAACACTTAATCAGTACTCCTTCTACGGTAAGAGATATGGGGAGAGAATCTCACTGATCCCACTGAGCCCTGTAACCTGGGAGGCCAGCCTTCACAAAGGATGGAAGCCCTCTGCAAAAGGGTACTTTTCAGCACACTTCTAGAGCCCTTCCAAACCAAGACACATACCCAAGCATGGCAGGGGTCCATTCCTTCAGGGCATCAATGAGCTCTCTTGTGAAATATTGGCATATACCCAGTGGGCCCCCGTGACTTGAGAGCTGTGGAAATTGAGAATTCTCTTCAAGAATGCTAGGGGCCTCGGAAAGGAGGCCTCGAGTGTTCTCTTCAATGTCCTCAATTGATCAGTCTTGACTTTGTATTATGGGTAAGGCAGAAGGACAACGTAGGTCTGATAAGCCCCGGGTCCGGCCTCGTTTTTCAGAACACATTTCCACCTTGAATCAGCATGGCCTCCCCAGACTTCCGTAGATGACAATGTTGTCCTCTGAGTACTTGACCCTCTATTGTCTCTTCTTCCCAATGATTCCTTTCTCATCCCTTGAATTAGCGTCTCTTTGATGTCTTCAAGTTTCTGTGCCCGGTTTGTGTTTGGAAAAGCTGTTTCTGTGTACCACTCACCTGAATATCCTAGCCCAGGTCAATCCTAGAGCTGGAAACCTATGGCCAACTTTGGTGACGTGGTCACCGTGATGTCATAAACACGCTCAGAATTCTAAGTTGTCCTGACAACCTCCATGCACACAGTGTTTCAGAGCCATCTCATACCAGTCTGACGACTCCCCCTTTCCAGGTGCGATAGTTTTCCTTTTTCTGGACTTCTTGTCAGTTTCTAACTTAATCCTCGAACCTTGAAAGTTCTACTACATTCCTTCTAGACAGTGGTTTCTTTCCTTTAAGATAGTCCTGGGATTTATCTCTTATCTTTTGTGGATGTGGCCAAATGTGTGGACTTTCCCCACAGAAAGTCCTGGAGTCCCTGCGAAGCTGAAGTTACCCAAGCAATCCTCTGATGTTCAATGATCATGTCAACTCATAGCAGTCTGGTGTTATCACCTTGGCAGGTCAGATGTTTTCCTTCCTTCATCATTTGGGGAAGTGTACCTGATGTGTTCATAGATTGTAATATTCTCATGGTTCATTTCCTGGTGTGTATTCATAAGGTATCCTCACAATTTCTACTTCTTCATGATCTCAGTCGGCACCATACCTTGAAATCAATATTTCCTAATGCTCCTAATTGGATCTGTACCTGAGATGCCAGCCTGCCAGTCCCAGGCCGCCCAAGGGCAACATGGACACTTACCCACTACACCAGAGGGCTGGCCCTTCATTGGACTTATGGACCAACCTTTGGCTTGAACTTGGGAAGATGGTCTGCATTGATTATTCGTAAAGGTAATTAGCAGTAACATCGTGGACAGCAACATTTTCAGTTGGCTCAGGAGTTTAGCACGGGTCATGTTCTCTTGGTAGTGTTCCTCTTCATCTCTTTGCAATGGTCTACCTCTATGTTGCATCATTACGCATTTCGAGGTGATTATCAATCCTTTGAAGTTCATAATCTCTAAACTCTTTCAGCCTGCAAACTTTATCCCTTAAACCTGCTTGCCTTTATGGAGTTTTGATTTTAGGTGAATTGATTTCCATAACCTAGCATTAGAAAATCCTATAGCTTTCAGATTTACATCCTCAGAGATTTAGACTTCTGTGTATGCTACATCTTCTTCCCCACAGTAAGCCTAATTACAGGCCCACACCCCACACTTGTGCCTAATCAACTCTTTCTCCCACCGTCCACTGCCACCCGTTCCCTCTGGGAACCACCAATCCCATATCACGTTCTACCTGTTTGTTGGTCCTTATTTTAATCTTCTCCTTGTAAGTGAGATGCGATGGTATTTGATTTCTCCCTTGGGCTTGTTTCAGTTCCCCTCCTACCCTCAGGAGTGATTCTGCAGTCACAAATCGCTGGACTGCACTGTTTCTTACAGCTGTGTGTTTTGCCTTTGTGTGGATATAGCCCAACTTCCTTCTCTATTGGTCCTTTGATGGGCACCAGGGCGGCTTCCAAGTCTTGTATATCGGGAGTAAGGCTGTGGTGAACACAGCGGGGCACGGATCTGTGTGCATTAGTGTTTCGCAGTTCTTTGGATAAACACGCTGGAGAGGAATAGCTGGATCATAAGGTAGATGGATTTGGAAATTTCTGAGGCAATTTCACATGGCTATGCCTAGTGCCCTCACCAGTTTGCACTCCTACCAGAGGTGCAGGACTCTTCCCTTCTCTCCACCTTCTCTCTGACACTTGTTGTTTGCTGTTTTGTTCCTTATAGCCATTCTGAACACAGGGAGCTGTCATCTCATTGCCGTGAGGATTTTGTGTTGGCCTTATACTTAATGGTGTTGAACATGTGTTCATACAGCTGTTGGCCACCTTTCTGTCTTCTTGGGGTAAATCTCTGTTTCCATCTTCTGCCCAGTTTTAATGGGCTTGTTGTTTTTTCACTTGTGGAGACGTGTGGTTTGAAACATCCTCTCTCTGTTGTTGTGCTGTCTTTGCATTGAGTGGACGGTTTCCCCAGCTGGACAAAAGCTTCTACGTTGGATGGAGTCCTGCTTCTTTCTTCTTTTCTTTGTTGCCCTTGCCCAGTCACACATGCTTCTTCCAAATAGGCGGCTACCCGGGATGGCAAAGAGCAAGCTGCCTGTATTTTCTCCTAGAATTTTCACTGTTTCAAGACTTCCGTTGAAGGCTTTAATCCATTTCGAGGTGGTGTGTGTGCCTGGTGTAACATCATGATCTACTCTTATTCTGTTACATGTGGCTGTGCAGTCTTCCCAGCACCATTTATTTTAGAGACTCTCCTTTCTCCACTGTCTCCTCTTGCCTTCCTCATTGCAAATGCGCTGTCCATATATGTCTGAGTTGACCCTTGTGTTCTCCATTCTGTTCCATTGGGCTTTGTGCCTGTTTTTGGGACCAGGCTGTGCTGGTTCGGTACCAAGCGCTTCGTCCTACATGTTGAAATCAAAGTGTGATACGTCCTGCTTTGTTCGTTCTCCTCAGAATTCCTTTGGGTATTCCGGGTCCCTTGTTGCTGGATAGAGACTTTAGGATTTTCTCTTCTATTTCTCTGGGAAAGATTGCTGCAAATTTGACTGGGATTGCATGCAACCCAGAGATTGCTTTATCCATTGCGGACGTTTCAGGTGTTTCAGATCTTACATTCCTAGAGCACAGAATACCCTTCTGTTTCTTTGTGTTTTCTGGAATTTCTTTCCCTAAAGCTTTGCTAGTTTTCGGTTTCCATAGCTTGCACCTGTTTGTCTAAGCTTATTCCTAGAAATCTTATTCTTCTTACTTGCATGTTTTTTTCCAGAGGTTCAGTTTTTCTATTCTTTGAAACTTTTCATTGGTTTTGTTTTGGCAGATGTTTATGGCTGTGCTCACATCTGGTGGTGATGCTGTTGTATTAGCTGGGCAAGAATAACGCTGTCTGACGTTGCTTCCCATCTGCCTCTACACTACGTTGGACGCCTGCCCCAGAATATCTGGACCATCGGTGAGGAGGTTCACCTCCAGGATTCTGCATGGTCTGCCCTGGGTGCCGACCCAGAATTTGTGGACTTCACCAATGCACCACTGGCCAGCAACTTTCATGTTCCATTGGAAACCTGCATTTGATGTGGAATGTGAGTTGAATATGCTATTTGGGACAAATCTTGCACTGTGTAGACGAGGCCAGTTTGTTTTTCTTCTCCACTGTGATGTCAGAGGATTTCTCAGAATTGTGTCTCTGCTATCACGGCAAACTTCATTGACACAGGTTTTCAGAGCCACATTTTAACAGTCTCATAACTCACCCTGACCAGTTAGCCTAGGTTGACATTTGCTACAGTTTTTGGGTTTGTGACTTTCTCTGTCTTTCGAACGTTCAGGGAATGTCTAAAACGGACATCTTTCATTGTGGATTATTCAGGTGTGATTTCTGTGTGTCTTCCATTTTCTGGGACGGTTTTTTGTTTTCCATGTTATAATTGTTGATATGGGCTCAGTGAGCTGAAGACTCGAATGAAAGATTTCTCGGACATTGAAGGTCTGGCACTGGTGCTCTTTTATTTAGAGAATAGTATGGGATACCATGGGGACAGGACCCATGGGTAGTGAAGTGTTGCTGCTGCTCCCTGGGGATGGGACACATGAGCAGTCAAAGCTCCTGCTGCTGCCCTGAGTTGAGGGTTAGGGCTAGTTTTATAAGTCATGGGTACATGATTTATTTTTACTGGAAAAAGAAATGATGTGGTAAAATGTCTTTAAATGATTTCAGTGCATATGGGGTCTGGTTATTGTGCAGTCATATAACTTTAGATACGGATCTGGCCCTGTAGATCAGCATGTAGCTGAGTATGCGCTGAGCTTCTCACCCTGAGTCATCCCTATTCCACCTGCTCATATAGTTTGGCATGTAAGCCAGATCACCTTGGGCTTCCCTAGCTGGGGCAGCCTTAATACATATCATAAACACCCCCTGAACCCATTTGGACTGGAGAGGTTTGGGGATATGGACGATGGTCAGTATTCTGTAACTACTTATGGCTGTACAAGGTCGCAGAGATGTCCCTAAATGGGGTCATAGGTACAGGTAGGAAGTTCAGTGGACTGGAAGGCTTCACCTGTGGAGTTCAAGGCTGACAAGGTATACAGAGCTTCTGGAGACGAGAGAATCATTTGACGACAGGTGGTCCAGGAGGTGAAACTTTTTTCACATGCGGAAGACAGACAATGAAACAGACAACAAACTATAGTAAGAAATACAAGCAGTATGTTTAACCCAATGTATAACGTATTGAAGTAGTGCAGAAACCTGGTCCTGACTTGGAGTTCAACCAATCGTTTGGAGTTAGGGTTGATAAGACATGGATTTAATTTGGTGTTTGGGATAGGAAGCCAGAAATATTTTGACGGTAGTCAGGAATATAGACACAACATTCAGTTTTTATAATGGCATAGGTGCCCCCTTGTGCTGCTGTCAAGACATCCAGTGTCATTTGGATTTGGAGGACTGCCTTACACATTTGGGATACTTCTAAATTGAGCAGCGAAATGCTATGTTGTGCATCATTTAATGCCTTCATAATAAATTTGTTTAGGACTTCCATGTGCAAGACGACACTTTCGATTCCTAATTAGGGAAGGAAAATTGCAGAAAGATGGTCATACCAGTGGAAGACAGACCTGGTTCAGCGCTGCTGCAGGTTGGGTAGGATAGCAGGAGGAGATGTAGTAAATGTAGTTCTACCCTGCATCCAGACAAAGCCTAGTGTGCATCGTGCAATCCACTTAGGTGGCAGCAAAGGCCATAAATTGGAGCCGCATAGCCACTGAGCACCATTAGAGACTAACCAAAGCGTGCTGGGCTGTCTATCCAAGTCAGTCCCAAAGCAATCAGTACTTTTTTAAGACTATGATATGAGAACACATATAACAGCGAATTTTTCCCATAGGTCGGCTGTTATTAGGCCATCTATAACAAGTGTGATTGGTTTGTTCTCAACAGAGAGTGACCTTTTACTGAGTTGACCACTAGTAGGAGTGAACCAAATACATTCATCCCAAATTTCATATGGTCCATCCTGTGTGTATCCATAAGTTGGGGACTTTCCCTTTGGAACTTGTTGTTTAGGATCCACCTGTGACAAGGCAAATCTAGTTAGTATTTGGGGAGTAGTTTTAAAGGAAAATGTTTGATTGTGGCCAGGGAACTCGCAGGTGTCAGACATAGATGAGCACAAGGAGACATTATGATTAGTAATAGATGAATCTTGTGGATGAAAAGAGCTAGAATCTAATATCCATGAATGCCTACTATAGCTTCTACAGAAACATAACTTTTTCTCTCTTAAATCACCCTCATTTTTCAAAAGATAGCCAAATCAGGATTAACAGGTTTGCAAGTCCAGTGTAGTTTCAATACAACTTGCTCCAATTATTTACATAACAGCTACAAGAATAGCAATTTTTTGTACAGGCTTTTTAAAGTATGCTTTGGTGGAAATTTTTATGAGGAATCATAGATTGAACTGTGAAAGCCTCTAGAGGCCAGAAAAGCCAAGCCAAGGATTTGCCATCAGATTTTGCCTGCAGTACTTACAGATTTGAGTGGAGTTCTCTTTCAGGTCCCCCAAAGTATTCAGAGGTTTCTTGCACTTTCCAGATAAGCACGCTTCCTTACCTAACGGGTAAGATTGCCAGAATCTCTATAAACAAGGTACCGGGCCCGTGTTTCTGAGTGGCTGTATTCCAGAAAGTCCATTCTTTGTTCCTGAAATGCTGTCTTGTCATATCTGAGCCTGTATGTTTCAAATATGACATTCCAGTCAAAGCCTTGGTAATATAACCAATGTGTCCTGTTATAAGGAGAACAGATTCTTTTGGAACTTATGCAAATATTGCCACGAAATGACCGTACTCAGTAACAGAGGGTTTGACATTTCCTTAGGGATATGGTAGGGAGTAAAACATAAATGTTTCAGTTTTGCTTATAAAGGTATAATTTCACCAAATTGCTGTAAGTCAAGGTTAGCATAAGAGAAAAGAGAAAAAGATTTCCTTCATTGTGAGAAAACAAAACAACACATCAAAACACAACATTTCAAACAGAAGTCCTAAAAAATTATAATCCTCCTCATCAGTTCACACAGTCCTGTATAATCAATTCTTGAGCTGAATCTTCTGTCAGCAGATCGAGGAGCTTAGTTTCCATTACAATTCTGTAGTTTCTTACTCAGCTCAGTTTTACAGTCTGAAAGTTTATCAGAAACCTGTAGTTTAGATCCTCTGTGTCAGAATCCTTTCCCGGAATATCTCAGAAGATGAAACATATTTGCAAAAGAAAAAAGCAGCTGAATAAAACAACAATTATCTGCAAATGGACAAAGGACTCAAAAGGGCAATTGACAAAGACACTTGGATACTTCTGTGACATATGACCCTTCCAGATAATAAGTGGACTTATGACTGATAACCAGGACAGATCAGAATCTTAGGAATTCTATATAATTTGAAGACATCTATATTAATAACATTTACACATCTAATACCACCTAAGAACATCTATCACTTGTTTCACAATGTTTCTCATGTAATTTAATAGAAAAAATAAGCCTAATTAGTTTAATGTTTTCCTCCTTACAGGAACAGAGAGCAAATTTCTTTGAGAAGTCTCAGGGGCCCTCTGAAAATCCTCAGAGTAATTTCTCTTCTGTCCACCAGGTCAAAAGAAAGACTTCATTCAGGATTTGAATATTTTTGAGGGAGAAGCTTGTCAAAACATAGCCAAAGTTTTTAAAATGCTTCTTCAAATAGGAAACAACACTCACTGTGAAACAATGCTCAGGTATCTATTCAAAGTGATGACAGAAAGAGTCAAAAATCTTAAGAGTGACCTCAGTCATTGTTTTCACAAAACACATTTCTCTCTTGGGTAGACTTACTCAAAGGAACAGCTTTTATAACGTCTTTATCAAGAGCAGATCCAAAGTTCAAGAAAAAGTTTCCTTTTAGAGAAAAACAAATTTCAATTTCTGCACCTACTTATTTTGAACATTCAAACGCATTCACTTAATTGAACTTACTTTAGTCTACTTGAGTAGGCATAAAAATCTTTTCAGAATTTCTACTTCACAAACCTTCTACAACTTTCTTTTTCGTTTTCAGAATGTGTCAACAACTCTTTCTTTTTTCCTTTCTAGGTCATTAGGACAAATTTATCTTTTTTCATCCATCAAACAAAAATATTTCCATACTTTATACCTTTTTTACTGAAAGCATACATTTTAACTTCCCTGAATACAGAGCTCTTTTCCTTATTAATTTCCTGTAGCTTTAATTCCATAAGTTAATTAGAACTTTTAAGCCTTAACAGATCTACTAAACACTAAAAAGTAAGCAATTATGAATTGTCTTTTATATCAGCATTCTAAACACTTCATAACTTTAGAAACATGCAGCTTTACAATAAAACACAGGCATGCTTTTTGATACACCCACACGCTTTTAGCCTCTTCAAGAAGAAGCCCAAAGTAGATAACTTAAATATGTTTGTTAATAATGATTCAGTGTTTCAGCCTATCCAAAAATGATCCGCATATTCATCTTTTATCATTTAACTTACCTTTGCAAAAGTCAAGATTGTTACACAGAAAAATTTTGAAGCTGTTTTGTTTCAACAAGTATACTGACCATAAAAGTTATTGTACTCACCTTTATGAGTTTTATGTATTTAAACCATTTGTTTCCAACAACCATGTTCATATTAGCTATGAAAACCTCATGAGGAACTAGACAAAACTGGTCATCATTTAAAGCTATTATTTTACTGACAAATTTAAGAAAGTGAACTTATATGACTAGATAACCCAGGCTGAATGCCTGCATCCTATGCAAATACCGACAACTCTGACAAGATAATTTTCAATCAAACCAACAAACTTTAACAAGCTTTCATTTACCAAAGGTTAATTCACATCACGTTAACTTTGAAAGGCACTGAGTTAATTTCTACTACATTTAGAATTTATGTAAGCACTTTCTATAAGCCAACTAAACAGAGATCTTAATTTTGGCCATACCATCCAGGGGTAAAAATATCACACGTATAATGTACACATAGACACACATAGACAGAGACTGTATAACCATTGTTTTCAAAACTACTCCAGTGAATCAGGGACAATAATATAAAGCTCACCAGTTATGAATCCACACTTTGTTTTGAGCCTTTTTACTAATACTTATGGAGAAGACCCTCGAGATGGTAGACTTTTTGCAAGGGTGCACTTATGAACATTTATCCTTTCCCCTCCTTTTTTTTTTCAGTCTTAAGAATGAGTGATGGGCTACATAGTAGTTCCTTCAGAGGGGGAATGAGAATCCTTTTCATCATAAAGGAAGTAGGTGGAATCTGAACTGCCTCTAGAGCTGTCTTTCCAGTCTTGCAAGGATTTTCTAAGGACGGTTGCTCTTGATTTCTCAGAAACTGGACTGAAACATGAAGGACATTCTAGGTTGATCTACCTGTCCAACTGCACCATAAAGGCACAGAGATACATCACAAATTTTCTCCCAGATGAAGTTTCTGGGGCATACCCATACAATTGAAAGTGTTTCTAATTAGTTAGAATGACTCTAAGTGGTGAGTCTCTTGGGATGCTTAAATCATTCCCCATGGCAGTAAAGCCAGTGTCAGACTGACATTGAACTGGACAAGGGTGCAGTGCCTACAGAGGCCTGCAACATGCTGGAGGCCGGGGCTCCCAGTAGCCGGGTTGATAGGTAAGTCCCTTGCAATATATTTTCAAGTTTTTTAATTTTACAGAATGTCCAGGTTCTGGTCAAGTCCAGCCTGAAATTAAGCTCGACTTGGTGACAACAGAGGACATGATGAGCAAAACCAAGAAATTAAAAGAAGACACCAGACCTCACCCTCATGGCCATTCCCAGAGGGTTATCATGATAAAAGTCACACAACAGTTCCAATGCTGGGGCACACTACCCTAGCATGACAGTTCACAGAATAAATCACAGGTCTCCTAACCTCATAGCCAATTCAGTAGGTGACTAAAATACTCAATGAGTCAACCGCCAACAGGGGGCACCCTACTAGGCATCACCGGGGTGATCAGACCCAGAAAGCCAAAGTTGGGGCTCCCAGTGTTGGAGGACTTGACTCTTGAAAGATTTCTTTGTTTCCCGGTTGCAAAGCTCAAAAGGAGACGAAATTGGCCATTGTAACTCTAAGAAAGATGAAAGAGACAGGTCCGTTACCTTGAAAATCCCCCCTGAACCTAGGGAAGGATCCTACCTGTTGTTCCTACTGTGGGGTGCCTGTATCAAGGGGTGATGTGGGTGTCCCCCAGAATTGCATCCCTTGGGTAACTTCCCTGCTATGCCTGGCAGTAACAGGTGCCTGGTGAACATCTTTCATATTCTGCCTGGAAGTAATAGGTGCCTGGTGAATGGTCCCCAAGAGAATAGGAGAAGTTTAAGAGAGAACATGATAGAGAGAAATAGTGAAGATGTTTCCACCATGCTGGGGTCATTCTACCCAATTGCGTGTTGGAGTGATTCTCCAAAGAAGGGTTTCCAATACTCAGCCAAAGGTTAGACGTTGGTACTTTCCTTGAACTAAAGTCCCGATTAGGACATTCACACCATTCAGATGGTCAAGTGCATGGGAGGTATCCCAATCCAGCTTTAGGGATAGAAACCTTCCACGAGAGTCTTGGAGATTGCCAACCATCCTAATGACTTAAATGGCTGACCCGTTCCCACGTAAAATTTATGTATTAGAGATAGGGTCTGGAAGGAATGGATTAATTCATTCTACATCACTCTTAGGCTTAAGATACTGATTCTCTTCAAGCTGAATGCCAGATTTGCACCGTAGAGTAGCCATGGGCAACAAACATGAATTCATACAGCTATTCAAGGCAGTTCCTGATGGAGAAGTGAATTTAGATCCATCCTCGAAAAACAGAGAGGCACAAGGAAGGAAAGGGCTCTTACCAGAATTCGAGCTCACAAACCAATGAAGCACCTTCCCTATATGGGCCACGAGATATGATGTGGGGTCGGCAAGCTCAAGAGTTGAAAATAAGATTTCTTGGACCCTCAAGGTCTGGCAGTGGTGCTGTTTTATTTAGAGAATGGTACAGGATAGCATGGGGACATGACCTATGGGCAGTGAAGAGCTGCAGGCATGGGGACAGGACCCATGGGCAGTGAAGAGCTGCTGCTGCTGCTGCATTGGGAAAGGACCCATGGGTAGTCACAGCTCCTGCTGCTGCCCGGAGTTGAGGTTAAGGACTAATTTTCTCAGGCATGGTTACGTGACTTATTTTTCCTGGAAAAAGAAAAGATGATGGAAAACGTCATTAAATGATTTCAGTTCAGATGGGTTCTGGATATTGTGTGGTCATATAACACTAGATACGAAACTGGCCCCATAGATAGGTATGTAGGTGAGCATTACCTGGGCTTCTCTCACTGGGGCACCTCTAATTCATACCAAAAGAAATTCAACGGGTCATATAGTTCTGCATGTTCACCAGCTAAACTTGGGCTTTCGAGTGGGGGCGGCCTTAATCCACATAAATCCTCATGGTTTTTCACAGCTGTCTCCCATAGATATGCTCATCAGTGTGTTCTCCTTCATTCCAAGTTAGGAATTTTGTATTTCTTTAATCACCATATGTTCTCTAGGCCGATGTGAGTTCTTTCGTGATTGTTGGGTTTTGTCTTTGAATTTCCAGCGTTCACTTGAAGGAATCTTGGCTTTCCTAGCCTAGGTCCAACCGAGCACTGAGAACACGAGGTCATCTTGGTTGGTTTGACATTTTGAGATCAGAAACGCCAAATTCTAGTTTGTCCTGGCAACCACCTTATGGACATAATATTTCCGAGACAAATTAGACAAATCTGATGAATTCCTCTCTCCAGGTAAGATATTTTTATGTCTTTTTTTCTGAATTTGGGTAGGCTAGACGTTGACTTCGGATCCTTCATTGTTCCAGTAGATTACGTCTAGATACTGGTTTACTTTATTTCTGTAGGGTTTGCTAGTTGTTTGGTTTACATCCTCAGCTCTGGCATGTTTATTTTTCGTTAAATACAAGTGTAATATTCAGTCAACTTCCTCACATACGGTGGCAAACCACATAATCAATACTCTTCTATGACAAGAGACGGGGGAAAGAATTTCATTGGGGCCAAATGGAGCATTTTAGCTTTGATGGCAGCCTTCACGTTGGATTGGTGGTTCCCAGAGGGAAAGAAAAAATCCAAAAAGCTGTGCAGATTTACGGCATAAAGCTTTTGAGGCTGAAAGAGATTAGAGAAGATAAACTTTCAAGGATTGTGAATCTCCTACAAATGCTTAATGATGCTACAGAAAGGTAGGCCATTGGAAATATATTAAGAAGAATACTACAAAGACAACGTGTTCCATGCTAAACTCATGAACCAAGGGAAAATGTTACCTTCTGTGAGGTTACTACTCATTACCTTCATGAATAATCACAGCAGGCCAGCTTATTCCCAAGTTCAGGCAAAAGATTGGTCCAAAAGTAAAATTCAGGGCCAGTCATGTGTTCTGGTGTGTAAGAGCCCACGTTCCTAGTCTGTGGCCTGGGACTCATGGATTCGCATCACGGGTGCTGATCAGATTAGTAACATCAGGAGAGATAGATTTCATGGTATGGTGTGGGCAGAGATCATACATAAGTGGAAATTGTGAGCATACCTTATCCATATGCACCAGGAAAACAACATGAAAATATTGCAATCTATGACGCATCTGGTAGACTTCTCAAATACAGAATGGAGGAAGTGATGTGACTTGCATAGGTGGAATTGTCGGACTGCACAAGATGACACGATCATGGAACATCAGAGGATTGGCTGGGCAACTTCAACTTGGGAGGGACTCGTGGACTTTTTCTGGGGAAAGTCTACATATTTGGCCATATCCACAAAATGTGACAGATAAAACCAAGGATAAACTTAAAGTAAAGAATTCAGTGTCTAGAGAGAATGTAGTAGACATTTAAAAGTCCCAAGATAGTTATAAACAGACAAGAAATCCAGGAAATGGAAAACTATCAGACTGGTATCAGATGGCTCTGAACTACTGTGTGCATGGAAGACACCGGGACAACTGAGAAGTTTGAGGGTGTTTATGACATCACAGTGAACATGTCACCCAAGATGGCCTCATCTTTATAGTCCGAGGATTGTCCTAGGCTACGATACTAAAGTGAGAGATACCCAGAAAAGAATTTAAAAACAGAAACCAGCACAGAAACTTCAAGAGTTAGAATTGCCGCTGATTAAAGGGATAAGAAAGAAGTCATTGTGGAGAAGCAATAAATAACAGAGAGACAAGCACTGAGTGGAGAACATTGTTATCTACTCAAGTAGATGTGGAGGCCGTGCTGATTGAAGCTTGCAACTTGATTTGAAACCAGAGGCTGGACTTGGGTCTTATCAGACCTACGTTGTCCTTCTGCCTTAATCATAATCCCAAATCAAGACAGATCTCTTGAGGACATTGTAGAGAAGGATTGATGCTTCCCTTCCTATGCCCCTAGCACTCATTGAAGAGAAGTCTCACTTTCCATAGCTCTGGCTTTATGGAGGCCCACTGGGTACATGCTAATTTGTCACAATACATCTCTTTGAACCCTTGAAGGACTAGAACCCCGTCATGCTCCAGGTATGTCGCATTGTTTGCCAGGGCTCCAGAAGTGTGCTGAGAATCACCCTTTTCCAGAGGGCTTCGTTGCTTTGTGAGGGCTGCCCTACCAGGCTAGTGTGCTCAGTTTGGCTCCAATGAAATACTCTCCCCCATCTCTTGGAGTAGAATGATTACTGATGACGTTTATTGACATCATGTGAAAGGAGGTTGTCTGAAAATTAGAACATTACAATTATCTTTATAGAAAAATAAACATGAGGTTGTAAATCAAACCAATAACACACCTTATAGAAATACAGTAAGCCAGTATCTAGACGTAATCTAGTGGAACGTTCAAGGATCGGGGGTCAAGATCGAAACTTCCCAAATCCAGGAATGAGACAGAAAAGTATCTTACCTGGACAGAATTCATCACATCTGTCTAATTTGTCTCAGGTACATTATGTTCATGAAGAAGGTTAACATGACAAACTAGAATTTGGAGTTTAAGATCTCAGAACGTCAGACCAACCAAGATGAACACGTGTGCACAGTGCTCATTTTGACCAAGGCTAGCATGGTAAAGATTGCTACAAGTGACCAATGTAAATTCAAAGACAACACCCAACAATGAAAAGCACTCACACGTAGGCCTATAGAACATAGGGTGGTTAAAGAAATAGAAAATTGATACCTTGGGATGAAGGAGAACTGGCTGACAAGCATACCAAAGGGGGAAATCTGAGAAAGACCACGATGATTATGCTATGGAAAAACAAAACGTGCTCAAAAGAAGGAAGGCAAACACAAATAACACCTGAATAATCCACAACAAAAGGTGTCAGACTTTAGACAGATTCTGATTGAGCTTTTGAAAGTCAGAAAGTGACACAAACCAAAAAACTGCAGCGAGGTAAAACCTGTGCTACCTGGAAAGGGTGGGTATGAGACACCTCCAAACGTCCTATGAAACCCTGTGTCCATGAAGCTTGCCGGGAGAGCAGAGACACAATTATGACAAATTCTCTGAAATCACAGTTGAGCAAAAATACAAACCGTCTACATCAACTCAGTGCCAGAATTGGGCTGAAGTAGCCTAAGTCACATTCCACACAACTGCAGGTTGCAAGGGAACTTGAAAGGGGTCCGGCAGTAGAGAACTGGGGAAGTCCACGCACTCTGAGTTGGCAGCCAGGAGTTGGCAGGGTAGAATCCTGTGGGTAAACCTCCTCACCGCTGGTACAGCCATTCTGGGGCAGGCGAGGGAGGTAAAGTAGAGGCCGATGAGAAGCGACATTAGACAGAGCCACTCTTCCTCACCAAATACAGGAGCATTTCCAGCAGATGTGAGCACAGTGATAAATCTCTTTCCAAAGGAAACAAATTAAAAGTTGCAAAGAATAGGAAAATTGAACCTCAATAAAAAAGAAAAAGGATGCCAGTAAGAAGAATAAGATACCTAGGAATAACCTCACCCCAACAGGTGAAAGCTCTGTAAACAGAAAACTAGCAAACCTTTGCAGAAAGAAATGGGAGAACACATAAGGAAGTGGAAGGATATTCCATGCTCTTGAAATGGAAGCATTAGCACACTTGAAATGTCCACACTGCATAGAGAAATCTCTTGATTCCATGCAGTGCCAGTCAAAGTTGCAGCAATATTTCTCACAGAGATAGAAGCGAGCATCCTAAAGTTTACATCCAGCAACAAAAGACCCCGAATAGCCAAAAGAATCCTGAGGAAAAAGAACAAAGCTCAATGTATCACACCTTCTGATTTCAACATATAGGATGAAGAAATTGAAATGGATGAAGCGCAGGCTGGGATGGAAAACAGAGAAACAGAACCATGGAACAGAATCAAGAGCCCAGAGGTATAGGGACACATATATGGACAGCCCATTTTCGATCACAGCACCAAGAGGAGACAGTGGAGAAAGGAAAGTCTCTACAATGAACGGTGTTGGGAAGAGTGCAGAGTCTCATGTAAGACAAGGAGAGTAGACCATGGTGTTACACCAGGCACAAACACCAACTCGAAATGGATTAAAGTCTAGAATGTAATACTGGAAACCATGAGACTTCTGGAAGAAAACGTAGGTAGGCTGCTCTTTGTCATTTTTCTTACCCTCATATTTGGAAGAAGCATATCTGTCTGGGAAAGGGCAATAAAGGAAACAAGAAACAAATGGGACTACATCAAACACAAAAGCTTTTGCATAGCCAAGGAAATCATTGATTCAATGCAAACACAGCACAACAACTGGGAGAGGATTTTTGCAAACCACACATTGGTGAAGGGGTGAATAGCCAAAAGATCTAATAAACACATAAGGCTCCACAAGAAAAAAAAAAAAACACGCCCCATTAAAATCTGGGCAAAAGCTGGAAACAGAGATTTCTCCCAGGAAGATAGAAAGATGGCCAACAGGCTGTATGAAAACATGTTCATCATCATTAAGTCTCTGGTCAGTGCAAATCTGAAAGGCAATGAGAGAGCAGCTCACGGCAGTCATCATGGCTATAAGGATGAAGACAGGAAATAAGATTCGGAAAGGAGGTGGAGAGAAGGGAAGCCTCCTGCACTGCTGGAGGGAGTGGAAACAGGTGCAGCCACGACACAAAACGGTGAGGAGTTGCCTTAGACATTTCAGAATACATCGACCATATGATCCAGCTATTCCTCTGTGGTGGGTTCATCCAAAGAACGTGGAAACACTCATACACAGAGATCGGTGCACACCTCTATTTTCCCTGGCCTTATTCCCGATATCCAAGACTTGGAAGCCTGCCTGGTGCCCATCAAGGGATGAATGGAGAAGGAAGATGGGCTATAGCCACACAAAGGCATAACACTCAGCTATAGGAACAGAGTCAGGCCAGCCATTTGTGACCACCAGAATGGCTCCTGAGGGTATTGGGGGAACTGAAAGAAGCCCCAGGGGTATGGTCAAATACCACAGGATCTCACCTACAAGGAGAAGAGCAAGAACGGACCAAGAAACAGGTATCACATGACAATGGATTGGCATTTCCAAGAGGGAAAGTGGGGCAGTGGCCAGAGAGAGAAAGTGTTGATTAGGCACAGATGTGTGGTTAGGGACAGTAATTAGTCTTACGTTGGTGAAGATGATGTAACCTACTCTGAAGTCTAAATCTATATGGATGTAGATCTGAAAGCTATAGGTGATTATAATGTTGGGTTAAGGCAATCAATTCACATAAAACCAAAACTCCCCAAAGAGATGCAGATTTACAACCGGAAGCTTTGGAGACAGAAATAGGTTAGAGAAGATGAACTTCCAAGTATTGGTAATCACCTCAACATGCTCAAGGATGCTACAGAAAGGTAGACCTTTGCAAAGAGATGAAGAGGAATACTACCAAGAGAACATGATCGGTGCGAAACTCATGAACCAACAGAAAACGTTACCGTTCATGATGTTACTACTGATTCCTTCACGAATGATGGAAGCAGGCCAACATATTCACAGGTCAGGTAAGGTTGGTCCAAAAGTCCAATTCAGGGCCGGCCCTGTGATGTAGCAGGCAGGTTCCTACGTTCCACTTGGGCGGCCCGGGCTTCACCAGCTAGCATCAGGGGTGTGGATCAGATTACTAGCATTAGGAAATATAGATTTCAAGGTATGGTGGGCACAGAGATCATAAAGAAGGAGAAATTGTCACGAGACCTTAAAAATATGCACCAGAAAATGAACCATGAGTATATGACAATCTATGAACGCATCAGGAACACTTCCCCAAATGATGAAGGAAGGAAAACATGTGACCTGCCAAGTGGAATTTTTAGACTGCTAGGAGATCACATGATCATTGTGCATCAGGGGATTGCCTGGGCAACTTCCAATTGGGAGGGCCCCCAGGACTTTCTCTGAGGAAAGTCCACCAAATTGGGCATATACACAATGGATAAGATATAAAACAAGGAATAATCTTAAAGGAAAGGAACCGGTGAGTAGAGGGAATGTAGCATACCTTTCAAGTTCCACGAGAAAGTTAGAAACTGACAAGAAATCCAGAACAAGGAAAACTATCCTACCTGGAAAGGTGGAGTCGTCAGACTGATATGAGATGGCTCTGAAACACTGTGTGCCTGGAGGTTTTCAGGACAACTTAGAATTCTGAGGGTGTTTATGACGTCACGGTGAATGTGTCACCCAAGATGGCAGCAAGTTTAGAGTCCGAGGATTGCCCTGGCTAGGATACCCACGTGAGAGATATCCAGAAACAGCTTTTCCAAACAGAAACCGCCCACAGAATCTTGAAGAGGTCAAAGAGGCATTGATTCAAGGTATAAGAAAGGAATCATTGGGAAGAAGGGATAGTAGAGGGGCAAGCACTGAGAGGAGTACATTGTTATCTACTCAAGTAGATGTGGAGGCCGTGCTGATCGAAGCTTGCAACTAGATTTGAAACAAGAGGCTGGACTTGGGGCATATCAGACCTACATTTTCCTTCTGCCTTACTCATAAACCCAAGTCAAGAATGATCTCCTGAGGACATTGAAGAGAACAATTGAGGCCTTCTTTCCTAGGCCCCTAGCATTCTTTGAAGAGACGTCTCCCTTTGCATAGCTCTGGCGTCACGGGGTCCCTCTGGGTACATGCTAATGTGTCCCAAGACATCTCTGTGAAGACTTAAAGGAATGGATGATTGTCATGCTTGGGGTGGGTCCTTTGGTTAGGAGGGCTGTAGAAGTGTGCTTAAAAGCACCCTTTTCGAGAGGGCTCCGTTCCTGTGTGAAGGCTGCCTTCCCAGGCTACAGTGGTCAGTTGGGCTCCAATGAAATTCTCTCCCCCACCTCTTGCCATGGAAACAGTATTGATTTCTTGTTCTGACAACATATGGAATGAGGTTTGCTGAAAATTAGAACATTGCCATTATATTTAAATAAAAATACACCTGCCAAAGTTCAGAATGAAAATCAAACCAATAGCAAACCATGTAGAAATAAAGTAAGCCCAGTATCCAGACGTAATCTGTTGGAGCATTCAATGATCAGGGGTCAAGTTTGAAACTTCCCAAATCCAGAAAAGAGACAGACAAATCACTTACTGGAGGGAGGAATTCATCACATTTCTCTAATTTCTCTCAAAAACATAATATCCCTGAAGGTGGTTGCCCAGACAACCTTGAATCTGGAGTTTCTGATCTGAGAATCTCAAACCTACCAAGACGACCATGTGTTCTCAGGGCTAAGTGTCACCTGGGCCGGGATAGCAAAGATTCCTACAAGTGACCGATGGAAATTCCAAGACCACACCCAACAATCACAAAATGACTCACACGTCGGGCTACAGAGCCTATGGTAATTAAAGACATAGAAACTCCTAACTTGGAAAGAAGGAGAACGCACTCATAGCAAATCGAACGCAAGATATCTCAGGAAGACCATAAAAATTAGACTATAGAAAAGAAAAAAGGATCCCCGAATATGGAGGCCAACAGAAATCAAAGCTGAGTAATCCACAGTGAAAGACGTCAGTCATTAGACACACTCTGTTTGAACGTTTGAAAGTCAGAGAAAGCCACAACGCCAAAAACAGCAGCAAAGGTCAAACCTGGCCTAAATGAGAAAGGTGACTTATGAGACTGCTCCCCGCGGGCTCTGAAACCCTGTGTCCACGAAGCTAGACCGGACAGCAGAGACACGATTCTGACAAATCACCCAACATCACAGTGGGCCAGAAAAGTAAGCTGGCCTCATCAACACAGGGCCAGAGTTGGACTCAAGTAGCATATGCAAGTCACAATCCACTCAACTGAAGGTTGCCAATGGAACATGAAAAGGGCCAGCCAGTGGGGCCGTGGTGAAGTCTGCACATTCTGGTTCAGCAGCCCACGTTCGGAGATGTGGCATCCTGGGGGTGAGCCACCTCACCGCTCGTCCAGCCATTCTGGGGAAGGCGTCTGAGGTAGTGTAGAGGCAGATGGGAAGCGACGATAGACATCGCCATTCTTCCTCAGGAAATGCAGCAGCATGGCCAGCAGATGTGAGCACAGCCATAAACATCTGTCAAAACAAAACCAACTGAAAGTTTCAAAGAATAGAAAAACTGAACCTCAAAAAAGAAAGCATGCCAGTAGGAAGAAAAAGGTATCTAGGAATAAATGAGGCCAAACAGCAGAACGATATGGAAACAGAAAACTTGCAAAGGTTTGGGCGAAGATATTACAGAAGACACAAGGGAACGGAAGACTATTCCGTGCACTTCCAATGGAAGAACGAACACACTTCAAACGTCCATACCGCATAAAGCAGTGTCTGGATTGCAGGCAGTCCCTGTCAAAGTTGCAACAATCATTCCCACAGAAATACAAGACAGAATCCTAAAGTTTCTATCCAGCAACAAAGGACCCGGAATAGCCAGAGGAATCCTCAGGAAAACGAACAAAGCAGCAAGTATCACACTTTCTGATTTCAACATATAGGACGAAGCCCTAGGTACGGAAACAGCACAGCCTGGCCCCCAAAATAGGCACACAGACTCATGCAACAGAACGAGAGCCCAGAGGCCAACTCACACATCTACTGACAGCACATTTTCGAACAGTGAGCCTAGAGGAGAAAGTGGAGAAAGGAGAGTCTCCACAAGAAACGGTGCTGAGAAGACTGCACACCAACAGGTAACACAATGAGAGTAGACCATGATGTTACACCAGACATACACACGATCTCGAAATGGATTAAAGCCTTGAATGGAATACTTGAAACCGTGCAACTTCTGGGAGACAACCCAGGCAGCTTGCTCTTTGCCATCTGTCTTGGCTGCCTATTTGGAAGAAGCATGTGTCAGTGGGCAAAGACAACAAAGGAAACAAAAAACAAGCGGGACTCCATCCAATGCAGAAGCTTCGGCCCAGCCAACGACTCCATTGGACTCATTCCAAACACAGCACAACAACTGCAACAGGCTGTTTGCAAACCACACATCGGAGAAGGGGTGAGTAGCCAAAAGATCCAATGAACTCATACGTCTTCAAAGGAATAAAAACAACGAGCCCAATAGAACCTGGGAAAAAGATGGAAACAGACATTTCTCCCAGGAAGATAGGAAGATAGCCAACAGGCTGTATGAAAACATGTTCATCATCATTAAGTCTCTGGTCAATGCAAATCCGAACGGCAATGAGATAGCAACACACAGTGGTCAGAATGGCTATAAGGATGAAGACGGGAAACAATAAGTTTCACAGAGGAGGTGGAGAGAAAGGAAGCCTCCTGCACTGCTGGTAGGAATGTGAACCGGTGCAGCCACTACGCAAAGTGGTGTGGAATTGCCTCAGAAATTTCAGAATCCACCTACCACATGATCCATCTATTCCTCTGTGGCGTATATATCCAAATATCATGGAAACACTAATGCACAGAGATTGATGCACTGCTGTGTTCACCACAGCCTTACTCCCGATATCCAAGACTTGGAAGCGTCCGTGGTGACCATCCAGAGATGAATGGAGAAGGAAGATCGGCTATAGCCACACGAGGGTATAGCTCTCAGCTGTAGGAATGGATGCAGTCCAGCCATTTCTGACCACCAGAATGGCTCCTGAGGGTCTTAGGGGAACTGAAGCAAGCCCCAGGGATAAGGTTGAATACCACAGGATCTCACGTACAAGGAGAAGAGGAAAAACGGAGCAACAAAAAGGTAGGACGTGACATGGGATTGGTAGTTCCCAAAGGGAAATGGATGCGGGGGTCTGAGGGAGAAAGAGTTGATTAGGCACAAGTGTGTGGTGAGGGCCTGTAATTAGGCTTACAGTGGTGAAGATGATGTAACCTACACAGAAGTCTAAACCTATGAGATTGTAGATGTGAAAAGCTATAGGATGTTATAACGCTGGGTTACGGCAATCAATTCACATAAAATCAAAACTCCAAAAAACGGTGCAGACTTACGGCCTAAGAGTTGCAGGGTGAAAGAGGTTAGAGAAGATGAACTTCCAAGGATTGGTAATCACCTCAAAATGCTTAATGATGCTACAGAAAGGTAGACCTTAGCAAGAGATGAAGTGGAATACTAGCAAGAGAATATGTTCCATGCTAAACTCATCAACCAAAGGTAAATGTTACCGTCATTCATGTTACTACTGATTCCCTTCACGAATGATCGAAGCAGGCCAACATCCTCCTAAGTTCAGGCCAAAGGTTGGTCCAGAAGTCCAATTCATTGGCGGACCTGTGATGTAGCAGGTAAGTGCCCACGTTCCGCTTGGGCGGCCTGAGCTTCACAGGATAGCAACACGGTTGTGGATCAGATTACTAGCATTAGGAAATCCAGATTTCACGGTGTGGTGGGCACAGAGATCATAAAGAAGTAGAAATGGTAAGGGAAACTGAGCAATACGCACCAGAAAAAGAACCATGAGAATATTACAATCTATGAACGCATCAGGTACACTTCCCCAAATGACAAAGGAAGGAAACATGTGACTTGCCTGGTGGAATTGTCAGACTGCTAGGAGATGACACGATAAGTGTGCATCAGGGGATTGTCTGGGCAACTTCAACTTGGGAGGGAGTCCATGACTTTCTCTGGGGAAAGTCTACCCATTTCACCATATCCACAAAACATAGGTAAAATCTTTGATAATCGTAACGGAAAGAGACTGGTGTGTAGAGGGAATGTAGTAGACCTTTCAAAGTTCGAGGAGAAAGTTAGAAACCGAGAAGAAATCCAGAGAAAGGAAAACTATCCTACCTGGAAATGGGGAGTGGTCAGACTGGTATGCGATGGCTCTGAAACACTGTGTGCATGGAGGTTGTCAGAACAACTTAGAATTCTGAGGGTGTTTATGAACATGTCACCCAAGATGGCCACATCTATACAGTCCGAAGATTGGCCATTGTGTGGCTATAGATCGTCTTCCTTCTCCATTCATCACTTGATGGGCACCACGTAGGCTTCCAAGTCTTGGATATTGGGAGTAAGGCTGTGGTGAACACAGTGCTGCATGGATCTCTGAGCATTAGTGTTTCCAAGTTCTTTGGATATATATGCCACAGAGGAATAGCTGGATCATATGGTAGATGGATTCTGAAAATTCTAAGGCAATTCCACAGCACTTTGGGTAGTGGCTGCACCTGATTACACTCCCCCCAGCAGTGCAGGAGGCTTCCCTTCTCTCCACCACCTCTCCAAGACTTGTTGTTCCCTGTCTTCATCCCTATAGCCACTCTGACCACTGTGAGCTGCTATCTCATTGCCGTTCGTATTTGCATTGCCAAAGACTTAATGATGATGAACATGTCTTCATACAGCCTGTAGTCCATCTTTCTATCTTCCTGGGAGAAATATCTGTTTCCATCTTTTGCCCAGATTGATGGGGATCGTTGTTTTTTCACTGTGGAGGCATATGAGTTCATTGGATATTTTGGCTAATCACCCCTTCTCCGATGTGTGGTTTGCAGACATCCACTCGCAGTTGTTGTGCTGTCTTTGCATTGAGTCGATGGAGTCGTTGGCTGGGCAGAAGCTTCTGCATTGAATGGAGTCCCGCTTGTTTCTTGTTTCCCTTGTTGCCCTTGCCCAGTCACACACGCTTCTTCCAAATAATCGGCTAAGCCAGATGGCAAATATCAAGCTGCTTGCGTTTTCTCTTAGAAGTTGCACCGTTTCAAGTCTTCCATTCAAGGCCTTAATCCATTTCCAGGTGGTGTGTGTGGCTGCTGTAACATTATGGACTACTCTCATTGTGTTACATGCGGCTGTGCAGTCTTCCCAGCACCGTTTCTTGTCGAGACTCTCCTTTCTCTGCTGTCTCCTCTTGGCTCCTTGGTCTACAATGGGCTGTCCATATATGTGGGAGTTGACCTCTGGGCTCTCGATTCTGTTCCTTGTGTCTATGTCCCTCTTTTTGTGGCCAGCCTTTGCCTTTTCGGTACCTAGCAGTTCGTCCTATATGTGGAAATTCGAAAATGTGGTATGTGCTGCCTTGTTCGCTTTCCTCAGGGTTCCTTTGGCCGTTCCTGCTCCTTTGTTGCTGGATAGAAACTTTAGGATTCTCTCTTCTATTTCTGTGGGAAAGATTGCTGAAACTTTGACGGGGCTTGCGTGGAATCCAGAGATTGCTTTATCCAGTACGGACTTTTCAAGTGTGTTCATTCTTCCATTCGAAGAGCTTGGAATAGACTTCCGTTTCCTTGTGTCTTCTTTAATTTCTTTATGCAAAGCTTTCCAGTTTGTTGGTCCTTGTTTGTCTCTTCTCCTTGTAAGTGAGCTCCTACGGTATGTGAGTTTCTCCCTGCGAGCTGTTTCACTTCCAATGAAACCCTCAAGAGCCATCCTTCTGGTCACTAACGGCTGGATTCTCTACTTTGTTATGGCTCAGAGATATGCCATTGTGTTCATAAAGCCCAGCTTCCTTCTCCAATCTTCTTTCTCTATTCGCCCTTCTGCCTTGATGGGCATCAGGGCGGCTTCCAAGTCTTGGATAACGGGAGTAAGGCCAGGGTGAACACAGGGGTGCACATATATTGGTGCACGACTTTTTCCAAGATCTTTGGATAAACACGCCACTGAATAATAGCTGGATCATATAGTAGATGGATTCTGACATGTCTGAGGCAATTCCACACTGATTTGCGTCGTGGCTGCACCAGCTTACACTCACAGCAGCACTGTAGGAGTCTTCCCATCTCTGCAGCTCCTCTCTGACACTTTTTTCCTGACTTTTTACCTATAGTCATTCTGACCACATTGAGCTGCTATCTCACTGCCGTTTGGATTTCAACTGCCCTGAGTCTTAATGATGATGAACATGTTTTCATACACCTGTTGACCATCTCTAACTCTTCTTGGGCGAAATCTCTGTTTCCACCTACTGCCCAGGTTTAATGGGCTTATTTTTTTTTCTCTTGTGGACCCATATGAGTTCACTGCATCTTTTGGCTATTCACCCGTCCACCGATGTGTGGTTTTCAAACATCCTCTCCCAGTGGTTGTACTGTCTTTGCATTGAGTCGATGGTTTCCTTGGCTGGGCAGAAGCTTTTGCGTTTGGTGTAGTCCCATTTGTTTCTTGTTTCCTTTATTGCCCTTGCCCAGACAGAAAGACTTCCTCCAAATAGTAGGCTAGGACAGATGACAAAGAGCAAGCTGCCAGAGTTTTCTTCTAGAAGTCTCATGGTTTCCAGTCTTACATTCAAGACTTTAATCCATTTTGAGTTGGTGTTTGTGCCTGGTGTAACACCGTGGTCTATTCTCCTTGTCTTAGGTGAGGCTCTGCAGTCTTCCCAGCACCATTTATTGTAGAGACTTTCCTTTCTCCCCTGTCTCCTCTTGGCGCCGTGGTCAAAAATGGGCTGTCCATATATGTGTGCGTATACCTCTGGGCTCCTGATTCTGTTCCATGGTTCTGTGTGTCTGTTTTGCATCCCAGCCTGTGCCGTTTCCATTCCTAGTTCTTCGTCCTCTATATTCAAATCAGAAAATGTGATACATTGAGCTTTGTTCTTTTTCCTCAGGATTCCTTTGGTTATTTGGGGCCTTTTGTTGCTGGATGTAAACTTTAGGATGCTCGCTTCTATCTCTGTGAGAAATATAGCTGCAACTTTGACTGGGATTTCATGTAATCTAGAGATTGCTTTAGCTGGTGTGGAGGTTTCCAGTGTGTTAATTCTTCCATTTCAAGAGCATGCAATATCCTTCCGCCTCCTTGTGTCTTCTCCCATTTTTGTTCCGCAAAGGTTTGCTAGTTATCGATTTACAGAGCTTTCACCTGTTGGGGTGAGGTTTTTCGTAGGTATCTTATTATTCTTACTGGCATTTTTTTTGAGGTTCAATTTTCCTATTGATTGCAACGTTTAATTAATTTGTTTCCTTTTGACTGAGGTTTATCGCTGGGCTCACATCTGCTGGAAATGCTGCTGTATTTGCTGAGGAAGAGTGGCCCTGTCTCACGTTGCTTCTCATCTGCCTCTACACTCCCTCCCACTCCTGCCCCAAAATGGCTGGACCAGCGGTGAGGAGGTCTGCCCCCAGGATTCCACGCAGCCAAGTGCAGACTGCCGACCCTGAATCCGCGGACTTCCCCAGTTCTCCACTGCCCGACCCCTTTCAAGTTCCCTTGCAACCTGCAGTTGTGTGGAATGTGACTTAGGCTACTTCAGCCCAATTCTGGCACTGAGTTGATGTAGACGGTTTGTATTTTTGCTCAACTGTGATGTCAGAGAATTTGTCATAATTGTGTCTCTGCTGTCCAGGCAAGCATCATGGACACAGAGTTTCAGAGGAGGTTTGGAGCAATCTCAGACTCACCCTTTCAAGGTAGCCCAGGTTTTACCTCACTGCAGCTTTTTGGTTTGTGACTTTCTGACTTTCAAAAGTTCAAGCAGAGTCTTTCTAAAGTCTGACATCTTTTGTTGTGGATTATTCAGGTGTTATTTGTGTTTGCATTCCCTTTTCTGAGCACATTTTGTTTTTCCATAGTATAATCATCATGGTCGTTCTCAGATTTCCCCCTTTGGTATGCTTGTCAGTCGGTTGTCCTTCATCCCAAGGTATCAATTTTCTATTTCTTTAACCACCCTATGTTCTATAGGCCTACGTGTTAGTGCTTTTCATTGTTGGGTGTTGTCTTTGAATTTACATGGTCCCGTGTAGCCATCTTTGCCATGCTAGCCTTGGTGAAGATGAACACTGAGAACACGTGTTCATCTTGGTTGGTCTGACATTCTGAGATCTTAAACTCCAAATTCTAGGTAGGCATGGCAACCTCCTTCATGAACATAATGTATCTGAAACAAATTCGGCAAATCTGCTGAATTCCGCACCAAATAAGATACTTTTCTGTCTCATTTCTGGATTTGGGAAGTTTCAATCTTGACCCCCATCCTTTAACGTTCCTCTAGATTACGTCTAGATACTGGCTTACTTTATTTCTATAGGGTGTGTTATTTCTTTGATTTACATCCTCAGCTCTGGCAAGTTTATTTTTCTATAAAGATAATTGTAATGTTCTAATTTTCAGCCAACCTATTTACATATGGTATCAATACACGTCATCAATAATCATTCTACTCCAAGAGATACGGGGAGAGAAATTCATTGGAGCCAAACTGAGCACACTAGCCTGTTACGGTGGCCCTCACAAAGCAACGAAGCCCTCTGGAAAAGGGTGCTTCTCAGCACATTTCTGAAGCCCTGCCAAACAATGAGACATACGCAAAGCATGACGGGGTCCATTCCTTCAAGGGTTCAAAGAGATATCTTGTGACACATTAGCATGTACCCTTTGGAGCTCCATAATGCCAGAGCTAGGGAAAGTGATACTTCTCTTCAATGAATGCTAGTGGCATAGGAAAGGAAGCATCAATCATTCTCTACAATGTCCTCTGGAGATCACTCTTGATTTTGGATGATGATTAACGCAGAAGGAAAATGTAGGCCTGATAAGACCCAAGTCCAGCCTCTGGTTTCAAATCAAGTTTCAAGCTTGAATCTCCATGGCCTCCCCCTATACTTGAGTAGATCACAGTGGTCTCCACTCAGTGATTGTCCCTCCATTATTGTATCTTCACAATGACTTCTTTCTTATCCCTTTAATCAGCGTCTATTCTATCTCTTCAAGTTTTAATGCCTGGTGTCTGTTTTTCAATTCTCTTCTGGGTCTCTCTCCCTTGAGTATCAGTAGCCTAAGACAATCCTAGGACTATTAACATGAGGCCATGTTGGGTGACATGTTCACTGTGATGTCATAAACACCCTCAAACTTCTCAGTTGTCCTGGCATCTTCCATGCACACAGCATTTCAGAGCGATCTCATACCAGTCTGACGACTCACGCTTTCCAGCTAGAATAGTTTTCCAGTTCCTAGATTTCTTGTCGGTTTCTAACTTTATCCTTGAACTTTTAAATGTCTAGTACATTCTCTCTAGACCCTAGTTTCTTTGCTTTAAGTTTATCCTGGGTTTTAGCTGTTACATTTTGTGGATATGGTCAAATGTGTAGACTTTCCCCAGAGAAAGTCCTGGAGTCCCTCCCAAGTTGAAGTTGCCCAGCCAATCCTCTGATGTGCAATGATCATGTCATCTCATGCAGTCCGACAATTCCACCTATGCAGGTCACATCACTTCCTTCATTTTGTATTTAGAGAAGTGTACCAGATGTGTCATAGACTGCAATATTTTCATGTTTATTTCCTTGTGCGTATCTATAAGGTATGCTCACAATTTCCATTTATTTATGATCTCTGTCTGCACCATACCATGAAATCTATCTTTCCTAATGTTACTAATCTGATCAGCACCCATGAATTGAATCCATGAATCCCAGGTCGTCCACTAGGAACGTGGGCACTTACACACCAGAACACATGGCTGGACCTGAATTTTACTTTTGGACCAATCTGTTGCCTGAACGTGGGAAGAAGCTGCCCTGCTGTGATTATTCGTGAAGGTAATTAGTAGTAACCTCACTCATGGTAACATTTTCCCTTGCTTCATGAGCTTAACACGGAACACGTTCTCTTCGTTGTATTCCTCTTAATCTATTTGCTATGGTCTACCTTTGTGTATCATCATTAAGCATTTGGAGGAGATTCACAATCCTTGGAAGTTCATCTTCTCTAACGTCTTTCAGCCTCAAAAGCTTCTTGGTGCAAATCTGCATGCCTTTTTGGAAGAGTATTGATTATGTGTTTTGAAAACATATGTGAGGAAGTTTGCTGAAAATTGAAACATTACACTTATATTTAAAGAAAAATAAACATGCCAGAGCTGAGGATGTAAATCAAACAACTAACAATCCTTACAGAATTAAAGTAAAGCAGTCCTTAGACGTAATCTACTCTAATGATCAAGTTCGAGCCTTCCCAAATTCAGAAAAGAGACATGAAAATATCTTACCTGGAGAGAAGAATTCATCAGGTTTGTCTAATTTGTCTCAGAAACATTATGTCCATAAGTTGGTTGCCTGGACAACCTAGCATTTGGAGTTTCTGATCTCAGAATGTCAAACCAACCAAGATGACGATGTGTTCTCAGTGCTCAGTTGGATCTAGGCAAAGATTCCTTCTAGTGAACAAGGGGAATTCAAAGACAATACATAACAATCACAAAAGCATTCATGCATCGGGCTACAGAACATATGGTGATTAAAGAAATACAAAATTAATAACTTGGAATGAAGGAGAATGGACTGATAAGCATACCTATGAGAGATAGCTGAGAAAGAAAAAGAAGATTGATGTGGATTAAGGATTGAAAATAGTCTTTTTGTCAGAGTTGTTGGTATTTGCATAGCATGCAGGCATTCAGCGTGGGTTTTCTAGTCATATAAGTTCACGTTGTCTGTTAAATTTGTCAACAAAATAATAGCTTTAAATGATGACCAGTTTTGTCTAATGCCTCATGAGGTTTCTGTAGGTAATCTGAACATAATTCTTTGAAACAAATGGTTTAAATACATAAAACTCATAAAAATGAGTACAATAACTTTTATGGTCAGTATACTTGTTGGAAAAAAACAGCTTCAAAATTCTTTTTGGTAACAATCTTGAGTTTTGCCAAGTTAAGTTAAATGATAAAAATCTGAATATCTGGGTTGTTTTTGGATTGGATGTAACACCGAAACATTATTAATAAACATATCTAAGTTATCTACTTTTGGCTTCTTATTGAAGAGGCTAAAAGCGTTTGGGCGTATAAAAAGCATGCCTTGTGTTTTATTGTAAAGTGGCGTGTTTCTAAAGTTATGAAGTGTTTAGAATGCTGATATAAAAGTTGATTCATAACTGTTTGCCTTTTTAGTGTTTACTACGTCTGTTAAGGGTTAAAAGTTCTAATTAACCTATGGAATTAAAGCTACTGGAACTTACTAAGGAAAAGAGCTCATATTCAAGGAAGTTAAAGTCTACGCTTTCAGTAAAAAAAGGTATAAGGAATGGAAATATTTTTGCTTGATGGGTTAAGAAAGATAAATTCGTCCTAATGTACTAGAAAGGAAAAAAGAAAGAGTTTGGGACCAAATCTGAAACCAAAAAAGAAAGTTTTAGAAGGTTTGTGAAGGAGAAATTCTGAAAGGAGTTTTATGCCTGGTCATGTAGACTAAAGTAAGTTCAATTAAGTGAATGAGTTTGAATGTTAAAAATAAGTAGGTGCAGAAATTCAAATTTGGTTTTCTTTAAAAGGATAAATGTTCTTGAACCTTTGATCTGCTCTTGATAAGGAGGTAAGGAAAGCTGTTCCTTTGAGTAAGTCTACCTAAGAGATAAATCTGTTTTGTGAAAATAATGACTGAGGTCAGTCTTAATATCTTTGACTCTTTCTGTTATCACTTTGAATAGATACCTGAGCATTGTTTCACAGAGAGTATTGTTTCCTATTTGAAGAAGCATTTTAAAAACTTTTGATATGTTTTAACAAGCTTCTCCCTCAAAAATATTCAAATCCTGAATGAAGGCTGTCTTTTCACATGGCAGACAGAAGAATGATTACTGTGAGGATTTTCAGATGGCCCCTGAGACTTCTCAAAGAAATTTGCTCTCTCTTCTTATTAGGAAGAAAATACTAAACTAATTAGGCTTATTTGGTCTATTAAATTACATGGGAAACATTGGGAAATAAGTGATGATAGATCTTCTTAGGTGGTATTAGATGGGTAAATGTTATTAATATAGATGTCTTAAAATTATATAGCATTCCTAGAATTCTGATCTGTCCTGGTTATCAGTCATAAGTCCACTTATTATCTGGAAGTGCTTTATGTCACAGGAGTAGCCAAGTTTCTTTGTCAATTGCCCTTTTGATTCCTTTGCAAATTTGCAGTTAGTTCTTGTTTTACTCTGCTGCTTTTTTCTTTAGCAAACATGTTTCATCTTCCGAGAAATTTCTGGAAAGGATTCTGACACAGAGGATCTAATCTACAGATTTCTGATAAACTTTTAGATTGTAAAACTAAACTGAGTAAGAAACTGCAGAATTCTAACAGAAACTAAGCTCCTCTATCTGCTGACAGAAGATTCAGCTCAAGACTTGATTATACAGGACTGTGTGAACTGATGAGGATGATTATAGTTTTTTAGGACTTCTGTTTGAAATATTGTTCAGTTTTGATGTGTTGTTTTGTTTTCTCATAATGAGGGAAATCTTTTTCTCTTTTCTCTTATGCTAACTATGACTTACAGCAATTTGGTGAAATTATACCTTTATGAGCAAGACTGAAACTTTTATCTTTTTCTCCCTATCTTATCCCTCCGGAATTGGAAACACTTTGTGACTGAGTATAGTTATTTGGTGGCAATATTTGTATAAGTTCCATAAGAATCTGTTCTCCTTATAACAGGACACATTGGTTATACTACCAAGGATTTGACTGGAATGTCATATTTGAAACATACAGGATCAGATATGACAAGACAGCATTTCCGGAAGAGAGTTTGCACTTTCTGGAATTCAGCCACTTGGAAACATGGGCCTGGTACCTTGTTTACAGAGATTCTGGCAATCTCACCCGGTAAGTAAGGAAGCTTGCTTATCTGCCAGGTGTAAGGAACCTCCGAATATTTTGGGGGAACTCAAGGAGAACTCCACTCAAATCTGTAAGTACTGCAGGCAAAATCTGATGACAAGTCCTTGGCTTGGCTTTTCTGGCCTCGAGAGGCCTTCACAGTTCAATCTGAGATTCGTCAGAAAAAATTCTAGCAAAGCAGATTTTAAAAAGCCTGTATGAGCAATTACTATTCTTGCTGCTGATATTTAAATAATTGGAGATAGTTGTCTTGAAACTGCACTTTATTTGAAAACCAGTTAATCCTAATTAGGCTATCTTTTGTAAAAATGAGGGTGATTTAAGAGACAAAAATTATGTTTCTGTAGAAGCTATAATAGGCATTCCTGGATACTAGATTCTAGCTGTTTTCTTTGGCAAGATTCATCTATTACTAATCGTAATGTCTATTTGTTGCCATCTATGTCTGACACCTGGGGGTTCCCTGGACATCATCAAACATTTTCCTTCAATACTACTGCCCAAATACTAACTACATTTGCCTTGACATAGGTGGATCCTAAACAAGTTCCAAATGTAAAGTCCCCAACTTATCGATATGCATAGGATGGACAATATCAAATTTGGGATGAATATATTTGGTTCACTCCTACTCGTGGTCAACTCAGTCAAAGGTCACTCTCTGTTGGGAACAAACCAATCACGCTTGTGATACATCGCCTATTAACACCTGACCGATGGGAAAAATTTGCTATTATATGTGTTCTCATATCATAGGCTTAAAAAAATACTGATTGGTTTGGGACTGACTGGGATAGATGGCCCCGCACACATTGGTTAGCCCCTAATTGTGCTCAGTGGCTATGTGGCTCCAATTTACAGCCTTGGCTGCCACCGGGATGGATTGGATGATGCACCCTAGGCTTTGTCTGGATGCAAGGTACAATGAGATCTACTATATCTCCTCCTTCTAACCTACCCAACTTGCAGCAACGCTGAACCAGCTGTGTCTTCCACTGGTGTGACCTACTTTCCTCAATTTTCCTTCCCTCATTAGGAATCCAAAATGTCGTCTTGCACATGGAAGTCCTAAACAAATTTATTATGAAGGCATTACATGACACTCAATATAGCACTTCACTGCTCAATTTAGAAGTATCCCAAATGTGAAAGGCAGTCCTCCAAATCCAAATGGATCTGGATGTCTTGACAGCAGCACAAGAGCAGCACTGTGCCATTATAAAAACTGAATGTTGTGTCATATTCTTGACTACCATCAAAATATTTATGGCTTCCTATCCCCACCACCAAACTAAATCCATGTCTTATCAACCCTAAATCTAAACGATTTGTTGAACTCCTAGTCCGGATCAGTTTTCTGTACTACTTCAAAACCTTATTCATTGGGTTAAACATACTGCTTGTATTTCCTATGATAATTTATCTGTTTCGTTGTTTGTCTTCCGCATGTCAAAAATGTTTCACCTCGTGGACCACCTCTCGTCAAACGATTCTCTTGTCTCCAGAGGCTCTGTATACCTTGTCAGCCTTGAACACCATGGGTGAAGCCTTACGGTCCACTGAACTTCCTACCTGTGCCTATGGTCCCATTTAGGGACAGCTCTATGACCTTGTACAGCCAGAAGTAGTCACAGAAGACAGACCATCGTCCATATCCCCAAAGATTTCCGGTCCAAATGGGTTCAGGGGGGGTTTATGATGTGGATTAAGCCAGCCCCAGCTAGAGAAACCCAAGGTGACCTGGCCTACATGCCAAACTATGTGACCAGGTGGATTTCTTTATGGTATGAATTAGGGCTGAGAAGCCAGGGAGAGAAGCCCAGGGCATCATCATGTACATGCTGATCTATATTGCCAGATTTGTATCTAAAGTTATATGACCGGACAATAACCAGACACATTCTGCACTGAAATAATTTAAAGATATTTTACATCATCATTTCTTTTTCCAGTAAAAGTAAGTCATGTACCCATGCCTTATAAAATTCGCCATAACCCTTAAATCAGGGCAACAGCAGGAGCTGTGACTGCACATGGGTCCTGTCCCCATGCTATCCCGTACTATTCTCTAAATAAAAGAGCACCAATGCAGGATCTTGAGAGTCCAAGCAATCTTTCATTCGAGTCTTCAGCTCGCCGAGCCCCTATCAACGATTATACCATGGAAAAGAAAAAACGGTTCAAGAAAATGGAAGGCACACAGAAATCCCACCTGAATAATGCACAATGAAAGACGTCAATTTTGGACATACTCTGAACGTTCTAAAATCAGAGAAAGTCACAACTCCAAAAACTGCATCGAAGGTCAAACCTAGGTTAACTGGGAAGGGTGAGTTACAAGACTGCTAAAATCAGGCTCTGAAAACCTGTGTCGATGAAGTTTGCTGGAATAGCAGAGACACAATTCTGACAAATCCTCTGACATCACAGTGGAGAAGAAAAACAAACTGGGCTCATCTACACAGCGCCAGAGTTGGGCTCAAGTAACATATTCAAGTCACATTCCACTGAACTGCAGGTTGCCAATGGACATGAAAGGCGCCACCAGTGGCGCAGTGGTGATGTCCGCATGTTCTGGGTCGGCAGCCCGGGGCCGGACACGTGGTATCCTGGGTGTGTACCTCCTCACTGCTGGTCCAGCCATTTTCCGGCAGGCGTCCAAGGTAGTGTTGAGGCAGCTGGGAAGTGATGTCAGACAGCATCACTCTTCCTCAGAAAAGACAGCAGCATCGCCTGCAGATGTGAGCACACACATAAACATATGCCAAAACAAAATCAAAGAACAGTTGCAAAGAACAGAAAAACTGAACCTCAAAAAAAAAAATGCCAGTAAGAACAAAAAGATTTCTAGTAATAAGCTTAGCCAAACAGCTGCAAGCTATGGAAACCGAAAGCTAGCAAAGCTTTGTGGAAAGAAATTCCAGAAGACACAAGCAAACGGAAGGGTATTCCGTGCTCTAGGAATGTAAGAACTAAAACACTTGATACTTCCGTAATGGATAAAGCAATCTCTGGATTCCATGCAATCCCAGTCAAAGTTGCAGAATCTTTCCCACAGAAATAGAAGAGAGAATCCTAAGGTCTCTATAAAGTGAAAAGAGACGCTGAATACCCAAAGGAATCCTGAGGGAAACAAGCAAAGCGGGACGTATCACACTTTGTGATTTCAACATGTAGGATCAAGTGCTAGGTACCGAAACGGCACAGTTTGGCCTCAAAAACAGGCAAACAGACCAACGGAACAGAATCCAGAGCCCAGAGTTCAACTCACACATATATGGACAGCACATTTGCAACGAGGAAGGCAAGAGGAGACAGTGGAGAAAGGAGAGACTAACAGAAACAGTGCTAGGAAGACTGCAGAGCCACATGTAACACAATGAGAGTAGAACATGATGTTACACCAGGCACACACACCATCTCGAAATGGATTAAAGCCTTCAACGGAAGTCTTGAAACCGTGAAACTTCCTGGAGGAAACGCAGGCAGCCTGCTCTTTACCATCTGGCTTAGCCGCCTATTTGGAAGAAGCATGTGTGACTGGGCAAGGGCAACAAAGGAAACAAGAAACAAACGGGATTCCATCCAATGCAGAACCTACTGTCCAGCCAAGGAAACCATCTACTCAATGCAAAGACAGCACAACAACAGGGAGAGGATGTTTCAAACCACACGTCAGAGAAGGGCTGAATAGCCAAAACATCCAATGACCACACACGTCTCCACAAGAGAAAAAACAACAAGCCCATTAAAACCTGGGCAAAAGGTGGAAACAGAAATTTACCCCAAGAAGATAGAAGGTTGGGAAATAACTATATAAACACATGTTCATCATCATTAAGTCTAAGGCCAATGCAAATAGAAACGGCAATGAGATAACAGCTCACTGTGGTCAGAATGGCTACAAGGAACAAGACAGGAAACAACAAGTGTTGGAGAGGAGGTGGAGAGAAGGGAAGAGTCCTGCAGAGCTTGTGGGAGTGTAAACCAGTGCAGGCACTACGTAAAGCTATGTGACATTACCTCAAATATTTCAGAATCCATCTACCATATGATCCAGCTATTCCTCTCCGGCGTGTTTATCCAAAGACCTTGGAATCACTAAGGCATGGAGATCCCTGCACTGCTTTGTTCACCACAGCCTTACTCCCAATATCCAAGACTTGGAATCCTCCCTGGTGCCCATCAAGGTCTCTTGGAGAAGGAAGATGGGCTATATCCACACAATGGCATAGCACTCAGCTGTAAGAAAGTGTGCAGTGCAGCAATTTGTGACACCAGAATGGCTACTGAGTGCATGAAGGTAACTGAGACAATCCCCAGGGAGAAAGTCACATACCATAGGATCTCACTTACAAGGAGAAGGTTAAAACAGGGAGCAACAAACCGGTAGCATGTGACAGAGGATTGGTGGTTCCCAGAGGTAACGGGTGGCAGGGGACGGAGGGAGAAACAGTTGATTAGGCACAAGTGTGTGGTGTGGGCCTGTAATTAAGCTTAGAGTGGTCAAGATGACATAGCATACACAGAAGTCTAAATCTATGAGGATGTAAATCTGAAAGTTATAGGATGTTATAATGCAGGGTTATGGAAACCAGTTCACATAAAATCAAAACTCCATAAAGGCAAGCAGGTTTATGGCATAAAGATTGCAGGCTGAAAGAGTTTAGAGAAGATGGGCTTCCATGGATTGATAATCACCTTCAAATGCTTAATGATGCTACAGAAAGGTAGACCATTGGAAAGAGATGAAGAGGAACACTACCAAGAGAACACGTTCCATGCTAAGCTCATGAGAGAACGGAAAATGTAGCTGTCTATGATGTTACTACTAATAACCTTTACGAATAATCAAAGCAGGCCAACATCTTCCAAAGTTCAGTACAAAGGTTGGTTCAAAAGTCCTATTCAGGGTCGGCCCAGTGGTGTAGCGGGTAAGAGCCCATGTTCTTCTTGGGTGGCCTGGGCTTAGCTGGCCGGCATCACAGGTCCGGATCAGATTAGGAGCATTTGGAAATATAGATTTCAAGGTATGATGCAGACAGAGATCATGAAGATGTAGAAATTGTGAGGATACGTTATGAATACACACCAGAAAAAGAACCATGAGAATATCACAATCTATGAACGCATCAGGTACACTTCCCCACATGATGAAGGAAGTAAAACATGTGACCAGCCAAGGTGGAATTGCCAGAGTGCTATGAGATGACACGATCATTGTGCATCAGAGGATTGCTGGGAACATAAAGTTGGCAGGGACTCCGGGACTTTCTCTGGGGAAAGTCCACACATTTGGCCACATCCACAAATGATAAGAGATAAATCCCAGAACGATCTTAAAGGAAAGAAACCAGTGTCTAGAAGGAATGTAGTAGACCTTTCAAGGTTCGAGGATAAAGTTAGAAACCGACAAGTCCAGAAAAAGGAAAACTGTCCTACCTGGAAAGGGAGAGTAGTCAGACTGGTATGAGATCACTCTGAGACACTGTGTGCATGGAGGTTGTCAGGACAACTTAGAATTCTGAGGGTGTTTATGACATCATGGTGACCATGTCACCCAAGTCGGCTGAGGTTTCCAGCCCGAGGATAGGCCTAGGACAGTATATTCAAGTGACAGTTACCCAGAAACAGCTTTTCCAAACAGAATCCTGGCACAGAATCTTGAAGAGATCAAAGACACGCTGATTCAAGAGTTGAGAAAGGAATCATTGGGAAGAAGCGATACTAGAGGGGCAAGCACTGAGAGGAGAACAGTGTCATCTACTCAAGTAGATGGGGAGACTGTGCTGATTCAAGCTTGAAACTTGTTTAGAAAAAAGAGGCCGTACCTGGGGCTTATCAGACCTACGTTGTCCTTCTGCCTTATTCATAATCCAAAGTCAAGAATGATCACTTGAGGACATTGAAGAGAAGAATCCAGACCTCCTTTTCTAGGCCCCTAGCATCTTGAAGACAAGTCTCTCTTTCCATAGCTCTGGCTTCACAGGGGTCCACTGGGTACATGCCAATGTGTCTCAAGAGATCTCATTGAAGCCTGGAAGGAATGGATCTCTGCCATGGTTGGCTATGTTTCTTGCTTTGGAAAGGCTCTAGATGTGTGCTAAAAAGCACCCTTTTCCAGAGGGCTTCATTCCTTGGTGATGGCTGCCCTCCCAGGCTAGAGTGCTCAGTTGGGATCAATGAGATTCTCTCCCCCATCTCTTATCTTAGATGGAGTATTGATTATGTGTTTCGAAGTACATGTAAGGAGGTTGGATGAAAAAGTAGAACATTTCCATTATATTTAAAGAAAAATAAACATGCCACAGCTGAGGATGTAAATCAAACAAATAAAAAAACCCTGTAGAAATAAAGTAAGAAACGACCTACATGTAATCTAGTGGAGCGTTCAGGGATGAGGGGTGAAGTACGAAACCACCCAAATCCAGAAAAGGGATGGAAGGATCTCTCCCCTGGAGACAGGAATTCATCAGATTCATCTAATTTGTCTCGAAACCCTTGGGTCCTTGAAGGTGGTTGCCAGGACAACATGGAGTTTCTCATCTCACAATCTCAAACGAACCAAGATGACCACATGTACTCAGTGCTCAGTTGCACCTAGGCTAGCATAGCAAAGATTACTTCAAGTTACCAATAGAAATTCAAAGATAACACCCAACAATCACAAAAGCACTCACACACCAGCCTACAGAACATACAGTGATTAAAGAAATACAAAATTCCTAACTTGGAATGAAGGAGAATGCAATCATAAACATGTCAAAGGGAGATAGCTCAGAAAGACCATGACAATTAGACTATGGAAAAGAAAACATGGTCCCAGAAAATGGAAGGCCAACAGAAATCACACCTCAATAATCCACAGTGAAAGATGTCAGTCTTTAGACAGACTCTGCTTGAATGTTGGAAAGTCTGAGAAAGTGACAACCCCAAAACCTGCAGTGAAGGTCAAACCTGGGCTAACTGGGAAGGGTGAGTTCTCAGACTGCTCCAAACGGGCTCTGAAACCGTGTGTCCATGAAGCTTGCCGGGACAGCAGAGACAAAATTCTGACAAATCCTCTGACATCACAGTGCACCAGAAAAACAACCTGGCCTAGTCGAAACAGGGCCAGAGTTGGGCTCAAGTAGCATATTCAAGTCACATTCCACTCAACTGCAGGTTGGCAATGGAACATGTAAAGGGCCGGCCAGTGTTGCAGGGGTGAAGTCCACGTGTTCTTGGTCGGCCGGCCGCGGTCGGGAGCGTGGAATCCTGGGGTGATCCTCCTCATGGTTGTTACAGCCATCTGGGGCAGGCGTCCGAGGTAGTGTAGAGGCAGTTGGGAAACGACGTTAGACAGTGCCACTCATCCTCAGCAAGTACAGCAGCATTGTCAGCAGATGTGAGCAAAGCAATAAACGTTTGCCAAAACAGAACCAATTAAAAGGTGCAAGGAATAGAAATAATGAACCTCAAAAAGGGAAGCATGCCAGTAGGAGAAATAAGATATCTAAGACTATGCTTCGCCAAACAGATGCAAGCTATGTAAACTAAAACCTGGCAAATCTCTGCGGAAAGAAATTCCAGAAGACCTAAGGAAACTGAAGACTATTTCATGCTCTTCGAATGGAAGAACTAATACACTTGAAACCTCCATACCCCATAAAGCAATCTGTGGATTCCATGCAATCCCAGTCCAAGTTGCAGCAATGTTTCTCACAGAAATAGAGAGAGGATAGTAAAGCCTCTATCCAGCAGCAAAGGAATCTGAATACCCAAAGGAATCCTGAGGAAAACGAACAAAGCATGACATATCACACTGTCTGATTTCCTCATGTAGGACGGAGCGCAACGAACCGAAATGGCACAGTCTCAGTCCAAAAACAGGCACACAGACACATGGAACAGAATCGAGAGCCCAGAGGTCAACTTACGTACATATGGACAACCCATTTTCGACAAGGGAACCAAGAGGAGACAGCGGAGAAAGGAGAGTGTCGACAAGCAACGGTGCATGGAAGACTGCACAGCCACATGTAACACAATGAGAGTAGACCATGATGTTACACCAGGCACACAGACCACCTCGAAATGGATTAAAGCCTTGAATGGAATACTTGAAACCGTGCAACTTCTGGGAGACAACCCAGGCAGCTTGCTCTTTGCCATCTGGCTTAGCCACCTATTTGGAAGAAGCATGTTTGACTAGTCAAGGGCAACAAAGGAAGCAAGAAACAAACGGGACTTCATACACTGCAGAAGCTTCTGCCCAGACAAGGAAACCATCGACTCAGTGCAAAGTCAGCACAACAACTGGGAGAGGAAGTTTTCAAAACACACATCAGAGAAGGGGTTAAGAGCCAAAAGATCCAATGACCTCATACGTCTCCAAAAGAGAAACGCAACAAGCCCACTAAAACCTGGGCAGAAGATGCAAACAGAGATTTCTCCCCAGAGGATAGAAAGATGGTCAATAGGCTGTATGAAAACATGTTCCTCATCAGGAAGTCCCATGCCAGTGCAAATCCAAACTTCAATGAGATAGCAGCTTACTGTGGTCACAATGGCCCTAAGTAACAAGCCAGGAAACAAGTGTCTGAGAGGAGGTGGAGAGAAGTGAAGCCTCCAGCACGGCTGGTGGTAGTGTAAACCAATGCTGCCACTCCACAAAGCAGTGTGGACTTGCCTCAGAAATTTAAGATTCCATCTACTATATGATCCAGCTCTTCCTCGGTGGTGTAGTTATCCAAAGAACTTGGAAACACCAATGCATAGAGATCCCTGCACTGCTGTGTTCACCACAGCCTTGCTCCTGATATCCAAGACTTGGAAGCTCCCCTGGTGCCCATCAAGGGACCAATGGAGAAGGAAGATGGGCTATAGCGACACAAGGGCATACTACTCAGCTATAAGTAAGGGTGTAATCCAGCCCTTTGTGACCTCCAGAATGGCTCTGAGGGTCTTATGGGAAATGAAACCAGTCACAGGGAGAAAGTCAAATCCCGTAGGTTCTCACTTACAAGGAGCACAGAAAAACATGGGCTAATGTACAGGTACCATGGGACAGTGGATTGGTGGCTCCCAAGGGGACTGGGGGGCGGAGGGAGGGTGAAAGAGAAGATTAGCCACAAGCATGTGGTTCAGGCCTGTAATGAGGCTTCCGGAGGGGAGGATGATATAACCTACACAGAAGTCTAAATCTCTGGGGGTGTAAATCTGAAAGCTACAGGATGTTATAACGCAGGGTTACAGCAATAAACTAACATAAAATCCAAAATCCAGAAAGGCGTGCGGATTTACGGCATAAAGCTTTGGAGTCTGAAAGAGATGAGAGAAGAACTTCCAAGTATTGACAATCACCTCCAAATGCTTAATAGTGCTACAGAAAGGTAAACCATTGCAACGAGATGATGAGGAATACTACCAAGAGAACATGTTCCGTGCTAATCTCACGCACCAACGGAAAATGTTCCCGTCCATGATGTTGCTAGTAATTCCATTTACCCATAATCAAAGGAGGATAACATCTTCCCAAGTTCAGGCCAATGATTGGCCCAAAAGTCCAATTCAGGGCCGGCCCTGTGGTGTAGGGGGTAAGTGCCCACGTTCTGCTTGGGCGGCCCGGGCTTCACTGGTTCGCATCAGGGGTGAGGATCAGATTAGTAGCAATCGGAAATGTAGATTTCATGGTGTGGTGCGGACAGAGACCACAAAGAAGTAGAAATTGTGAGGATGTGTTAGGAATATGAACCAGAAAAAGAAACATGAGGGTACTACAATGTGTGAACGCAGCTGGTACACTTGCCAAATGAAGAAGGAAGGAAAACTTGTAACCTGCCAAGGTGGACTTGTGAGAATGCTATGAGATGAAACGATCATTGCGCATCAGAGGATTGCCTGGGCAACCTCAACTTGGGAAGTACTCCAGGACTTTCTATGGGGAAGGTCCACCCATTTGGTCATAGCCACAAATTATGAGAGATGACATAGGATAATCTTAAAGGAAAGAAACCGGTGTCTAGAGAGAATGTAGTACACCTTTCAAAGTTGGAGGATAAAGTTGGAAACCGACAAGAAATCCAGAAAAAGGAAAACTATCCTGCCTAGAAAAGGTGCGTGGTCAGACTTGTATGAGATGGCTCTGAAACATGGTGTGCAGGGAGGTTGTCAGGACAACTTGTAACTTTGAGGGTGTTTATTTTATCACGGTGAACATGTCACCCAAGATCGCTGAATATTTCGAGTCGGAGCGTTGGACTAGGCTAGGATATTCAAGTGAGAGATACCCAGACACAGCTGTTACAAACAGAAACCGGGCACAGAATCTTGAAGAGATCAAAGAGACTATGATCCAAGGGATAAGAAAGGAATCATTGGGAAGAAGCGATAATAGAGGGACAAGCACCAAGAGGGGAACATTGTCATCTACTCAAGTAGATGGGGAGACCACGCTGATTCAAGCTTGAAACTTGCTTGGAAACAAGAGGCCAGACTTGGGGCTTATCAGACCGACATTGTCCTTCTGACTTAATCTTAATCCAAAGTCAAGAATGAAGTCTTCAGGACATCAAAGAGGAGAATCCATGCCTCCTTTCCTGGGCCCCTAGAATTCTTTGAGGAGAAGTCTCCCTTTCCATAACTCTGGCATCACGGGGGCCCACTGGGTAGACGGTTATGTCTCACAAGAGTACTCTTTGAAGCCCTGAAGGCGTGGGCACCTGTCATGCTTGGGGTATGTCTCCTTGTTTGGAAGGGCTCCAGAAGTGTGCTGAAATACACCCTTTTCCAGAGGGCTTCGTTCCTTTGTGAAGGCTGCCCTCCCAGGCTAGATTGCTCCATTGGACTCTAATGAAGTTCTCTCCCCATATCTCTGACCCTAGAAGGAGTATTGATTATGTGTTTTGACACCTTATGTAAGGAGTTGGTGGAAAATTAAACATTACAGTGACATTTAAAGAAAACTACACATGCCAGATCTGAGGATGTAAATCAAAAAAATAAACCCTATAGAAATAAAGCAAGCCAGTATCTGGACGTAAGCTAGAGGAATGTTCAAGGATCAGGGATCAAGTTTGAAACTTCCCAAATCCAGAAAAGAGACAGAAAAATCTGTTGCCTGGAGAGAGGAGTTCATCAGATTTGTCTAATTTGTCTCGGAAACATCATTTCCGTGAAGGTGGTTGCCAGGACACCCATGAATCTAGAGTTTCTGATCTCCGAATGTCAAACCATCCAAGAGGACCTGGTGTTCTCAGTGCTCATTTTGGCCTAGGCTAGGATAGCAGAGATTCCTTCAAGTGACAGATGGAAATTCCAAGACAACACCCAACATTCACGAAAGGACTCACACCTCGGCCTACAGAAAATATGGTGATTAAAAAATACAAAATTAATAACGACATGAAGGAGAACGGCTTCATAAGCATATGTAAGGGAGATAGCTGAGAAAGACCATGATGATTAGACTATGGAAATGAAACCAAGGTCCCCGAAATGGAAGGCAAACTGAAATCACACCTGAATAATCCACTATGAAATATGTCATTCATTAGACAGACTCTGCTGGAATGTTTGAAAGTCCGAGAAATTCACAACCCCAAAACCGCAGCGAAGGTCAAAGCTGGGCTACCTGGGAAGGGTGAGTTACGAGTTTGCTCCAAGCGGGCTGTGAAAGCCAGTGTCCATGAAGCTGGCCGGGACAGCAGAGACACAATTCTGACAGATTCTCTGACATCACACTGGACCAGATAAACAGGCTGGCCTCATCTACACAGGGCCAAAGTTGGGCTCAAGTAGCATACTCAAGTCACCTTCCATTCAACTGCAGGCCGTCAATGGAACATGAAAGGGGCCGGCCAGTGGTGCAGCGGTGAAGTCCACGCGCTCTGGGTCGGCAGCCAGCGGTGGCCACATAGAATCCTGGCGTGAACCTCGTCACGGCTGGTCCAGCCATTCTGGGACAGGCGTCCGAGGTAGTGTAGAGGCAGATGGGAAGAGACGTTAGACAGGGCCCTCTTCATCAGGAAATACAGGAGCATTGCCAACAGGTGTGAGCACAGCGATAAACTTCTGCCTAAACAAAAGCAATTAAAACTTACAAATGATAGAAAAACTTACGCTCAAAAAAAAAATAAAAGCATGCTTTAGAAGATTAAGGTATCTAGGAATAACCTGAGCCAAACAGGTGAAAGCTATGTAAACCGAGAAATAGCAAAGCTTTGAGGAAAGAAATTCCACAAGACACAAGGAACTGGTAGGGCATTCAGTGCTCTTGGAATGGAAGAATTAACACATTTGAAACGTCCGTACTGGATAAAGCAATCTCTGGATTCCATGCAATCCCAGTCAACGTTGCAGCAATCTTTCCCACAGAAATAGAAGAGGGAATCCTAATGTTTATCTGCAGCAACAAAAGACCCTGAAGAACCAAAGGAATCCTGAGGAAAACAAAGAAATCATGACGTATCATCACAATGATTCCATTCTTATCCCTTCAATCAGCGTCTCTTTGGTCGCTTCAAGATTCTGTGCCTGGTTTCTGTTTGTAAAAGCTGTTTCTGGGTATCTCTCACTTGACTATCCTAGCCTAGTCCAATGCTAGGACTGGAAACATGCGGCCATCTTGGGTGACATGTTCACCGTGATGTCATAAACACCCTCAGAATTCTAAGTTGTCCTGAAAACCTCCATGCACGCAGTGGTTCAGACCCATCTCATACCAGTCTGACTATTCCCCCTTTCCAGGTAGGATAGTTTTGCTTGTTCTGGATTTCTTGTCAGTTTCTAACTTTCTCCTCGAACTTTGAAAGGTCTACTATATTCCCTCTAGACACTGGTTTCTTCCCTTAAAGATCATCCCTGGTTTTATCTCTTATCTTTTGTGGATATGGCCAAATGGGTGGACTTTCCTTAGAGAATGTCCTGAAGTCTCTAAGAAGTTGATGCTGTCCAGGCAATCCCCTGATGCACAATGATCGTGTGATCTCCTAGCAGCGTGACAATTCCACCTTGGCATCTCACATGTTTTGTTTCCTTCATCATTTGAGGAAGTGTTCCTTATGCGTTCATAGATTGTAATATTCTCATGGTTCTTTTTCTGGTGAGTATTCATAAGGTCATCTCATACTTTCTACTTCTTTATGATCTCTGTGCCCACGAGACCATGAAATCTGGATTTCCTAATGCTAGTAATCTGATCCACACACGTGATGCTAGCCAATGAAGCCCCGGCCACCGAGGCGGCACGTGGGCACTTACCTGCTGCACCACAGGGCAGGCCCTGAATTGGACTTTTGGACCGAACTTTGGCCTGAACTTGGGAAGATTTTGGCCTGCTTGGCTCATGCGTGAAGGGAATCAGTAGTAACAACATGGAAGGTAGCATTTTCCATTGGTTCATGAGTTTAGCACGGAACATGTTCTCTTCCTAGTATTCCTCTTCATCTCTTTGCAAAGGTCTACATTTCTGTAGCATCATTAAGCATTTTGAGGTGATTACCAATCCTTGCAAGTTCATCTTCTCTAATCTGTTTCAGCCTCCAAAGCTTTAGGCCGTAAATCTGCACCCCTTTTTGGAGTTTTGATTTTATGTGAATTGGTGGCCGTAACCCTGCATTATAACGTCCTATATCTTTCACATTTACATTCTCACAGATTTAAAGTTCTGTGTATGGTACATCATCTTCACCACCATAAGCCTAATTACAGGCCCTCACCACACACTTGTGCCTATTCAACTATGTCTCCCTCCGGGCCCAGGCTCCCATTCCCTCTGGGAACCACTGGTTCCATCTCACGTGATTCCAGTTTGTTTGTCCTTTTTTTCTATATCTCTTTGTAACTTAGATCGCATGGTATTTGACCTTCTCCCTGGGCTTGTTTCAATTCCCCTCATACCCTCAGGAGCCATTCTGGAGGTCACAAATGACTGGACTGCATCCATTCCTACAGCTAAGTGCTATGCCATTGTGTGGATATAGCCCATCTTCCTTCTCCATTCGTCCCTTGATGGGCACCAGGGCGGCTTACAAGTCTTGTATCTCGGGAGTAAGGCTGTGGTGAACACAGTGGTGCACGGATCTCTATGCATTAGTGTTTCCAAGTTCTATGGATAGACAAGCTGCCGAGGAATAGCTGGATCATATGGTAGAAATTTCTGAGGCAATTCCACACTGCTTTTCCTACTGGCTGCACCGGTTTACACTCCCACCAGTGGTGCAGGAGGCTTCCCTTGTCTCCACCTCCTCTCTGACACTTGTTTCCTGTCTTGTTCCTTATAGCCATTCTGACCACAGGGAGCTGTTATCCCATTGCCGTTTGGATTTGCACTGGCCTGAGAATTTATGATGGTGAACATGTTTTCATACAGCTGTTGCCCATCTTTCTCTCTTTGGGAGAAATCTCTGTTTCCATCTTTTGCCCAGGTTTTACTGGGTTTGTTGTTTTTCCTCTTGTGGAGACGTGTGAGGTTATTGGATCGTTTGGCTATTCAGCCCTTCTCTGATGTGTGGTTTGAAAACATCCACTGCCAGTTGCTGTGCAGTCTTTGCATTGACTTATGGTTTCCTTGGCTGGGCAGAACCTTCTGCGTTGGATAGAGTCCCGTTTGTTTCTTGTTTCCTTTCTTACCCTTGCCCAGTCACACATGCTTCTTCCAAATAGGCAGCTAAGCCAGATGGTAAAGAGCATGCTGCCTGGGTTTTCTCCTAGAAGTTCCACGGACTCAAGTCTTCCATTCAAGGCTTTAATCCATTTCGAGGTGGCATGTGCCTCGTTTAACATCATGTCCTACTCTCATTTTGTTACCTGTGGTTGTGCAGTCTTCCAAGAAACATTTATTCTCTAGACTTTCCTTTCGCCGCTGTCTTCTCTTGTCCCTCTGGTCGACAATGAGCTGTCCATATTTGCGTGAGTAGACCTCTGCGCTCTTGATCGTGTTTTATTCGTCTGTGTGCCTGTTTTTGGGCCCAGACTGTGCTGTTTAAGTACCTAGTGCTTCGTCCTGTATGGTGAAATCAGAAAGGGGGATACGTCCAGCTTTGTTCATTTTCCTCAGGATTCCGTTGGCTATTCAGTGTCCCTTATGCCTGGATAGAGACTTTAGGATTCTCTCTTCTATTTCTGTGGGAAAAATTACTACAACTTTGACTGGGATTGCATGGAATCCAGAGATTGCTTTATCTGTTACGAACTTTTCAAGTGTGTTAGTTCTTCCATTCCAAAAGCACGGTGTAGCCTTCCGTTTCCTTCTCTCTTCTGGAATTTATTTCCCAAAAGCTTTCTTCCCTTTCGTGTTACATAGCATGCACCCGTTTGGTTAAGGTCATTCATAGATATCTTATTCTTCTTACTGGTATACTTCTGTTTTTGAGGTTCAGTATTTGTGTTCTTTGCACCTTTTAATTGGTTCTGTTTTGGCAAACGTTTATGGCTGTGCTCACATCTGCTGACACTGCAGCTGTATTTGCTGAAGAAGAGTGGCCCTGTCTAACGTTGCTTCCCATCTGCCTCTGCACTACCTCGGATGCCTGCCCCAGAATGGCTGGGCCAACGGTGAGGAGGCTCACCCCCAGGAATCCACGTGGCCTAGCGTGGGCTTCCGACCCAGAATGCACGGTCTTCACTGCTACAACACGGGCTGGCCCCTTTCATGTTCCATTGCCAACCTGCTGTTGAGTGAAATGTGAATTAAATATGCTACATAAGCCCAAATCTGGCCCTGTGTAGACTAGGCCTGGTTTTCTTTCTGGTCCACGGTGACATCAGAGGATTTGTCAGAATTGTGTCTCTGCTGTCCCGGAAAGCTTCATGGACACAGGGTTTCAGAGCCCGCTTGGAGCAGTCTCGTAACTCACCCTTCCCAGTTAGCCCAGGTTTGACCTTCATTGCAAGTTTTGGGATTGTGACCTTCTCGGTCTTTCCAACGTTCAAACATAGTCTGTCTAAAGACTGACGTATTGCACTGTGGATTATTCAGGTGTGATGTCTGTTGGGCTTCCATTTTCTGGGACCCTGTTTTCTTTTCCATAGTCTAATCGTCATGGTCTTTCTGAGGTATATCCCTTCGAGGTGCTTGTCAGTACATTCTCCTTCATTCCAAGTTAGGAATTTTGTATTTCTTTAATCACCATATGTTCTGTAGGCCGATGTGTGAGTGCTTTCATGAATCGTGGGTGTCGTCTTTGAATTTCCATCAGTCACTTGAGGGAGTCTTTGCTCTCTTAGTCTAGGTGCAACTGAGCACTGAGTACGCGTGGTCATCTGGGTTCGTTTGACATTGTGAGATGAGAAACTCCAGGTACGATGTTGTCCTGGCAACCACCTTCAGGAACCCAATGCTTCTGAAACAAATTAGATGAATCTGATGAATTCCTCTGTCCAGGTGAGAGACCTTCTGTCTCTATTCTGGATTTGGGAAGTTTCAAACTTCACCCTTGATGCTTGAACTTTACACTAGATTATGGCTAGATACTGGCTTACTTTGTTTCTACAGGTAATGTCATGTGTTTGACTTACCTCCTCAGCTGTGGCGAGTTTATTTTTCTTTAAATATAATGGTAATGTTCTAATTTTCAGCAAACCTCCTTACGTGTGGTATCGAAACACGTAATCAATATTCCTTGTACGGCAAGAGAGGGTGGAGAGAATCTCATTGATCCCAACTGAACACTCTAGCCTGGAGGGCAGCTTTCACAAAGGAACAAAGCCCTCTGGAATAGGTGCTTTTCAGCACACTTCTAGAGCCCTTCCAAACCAAGCAACATACCCAAGCATGGCAGGGGGCCATTCTTTCTGGGCTTCAATGAGATCTCTGCTGACACATTGGCATGTACCCAGTGGGCCCCCGTGACTTGAGAGCTATGGAAAGGGAGACTTGTCTTCAAAGTTTGCTGAGGCCTAAGAAAGGTGGCCTCGCTTCTTCTCTTCAATGTCCTCAAGTAATCATTCTTGACTTTGTGTTATGGGTAAGGCAGAAGGACAATGTAGGTCTGATAAGCCCCAGGTACGGCCTCTTTTCTCAAAACAAGTTTCAAGCTTGAATCAGCATGGCCTCCACATCTACGTGAGTAGATGACAATGTTCTCCTCTGAGTGCTTGTCCCTCTATTATCGCTTCATTTCAGTGATTCCTTTCTAATACCTTGAATACGCATCTGTTGGATCTCTTCAAGTTTCAGTGCCCAGTTTCTGTTTGGAAAAGCTGTTTCTGGGAATCTCTCACTTGAATATCCTAGCCTAGGCAAATCCTCGGGATGGAAACCTGGGACCATCTTGGGTGACATGGTCACCATGATGTCATAAACACCCTCAGAATTCTAAGTTGTGCTGAAAACCTCCATGCACACAGTGTTTCAGACCCATCTCATACCAGTCTGACTACACTCCCTTTCCAGGTGCGATAGTTTTCCTTTTTCTGGACTTCTTGTCGGTTTCTAACTTTCTCCTCGAACCTTGAAAGGTCTACTACATTCCTTCTAGACAATGGTTTCTTCCCTTTAAGATCGTCCTGGGATTTATCTCTTAAGTTTTGTGGATGTGGCCAAATGTGTGGACTTTCCCCACAGAAAGTCCTGGAGTCCCTGCAAAGTTGAAGTTACCCAGGCAATCCTCTGATGAGCAATGATCGTGTCATCTCATAGTAGTCTGGCAATTCCACCTTGGCAGGTCACATGTTTTACTTCCTTCATCATGTGGGGAAGTGTACCTGATGCGTTCATAGATTGTAATATTCTCATGGTTCATTTCCCGGTGTGTATTCATGAGGTATCCTCACAATTTCTACTTCTTCATGATCTCTGTTGGCACCATACCTTGAAATCCATATTTCCTACTGCTCCTAATCTGATCCGGACCCGTGATGCCACCCTACCAAGCCTAGGCCGCCCAAGTGAAACATGGGCACTTATCAGCTACACCACAGTGCCGGACCTGAATTGGACTTTTGGACCAACCTTTTGCCTGAACTTGGGAAGATGTTGGCCTGCATTGATTATTCCTAATTGTAATTAGTAAAAACATCGTGGGCGGTAACATTTTCCGTTGGCTCATGAGTTTAGCACAGAACGTGCTGTGTTGGTTGTGTTCCTCTTCATCTCTTTGCAATGGTCTAATTTTCTGTAGCATCGTTAAGCATTTGGAGGTGATTATCAATCCTTGGAAGTTCATCTTCTCTAAATTCTTTCAGCCTGCAATCTTTATGCCATAAACCTGCTTGCCTTTATGGAGTTTTGATTTTAGGTGAATTGATTTCCCTAACCCTTCATTATAACATCCTATAGCTTTCAGATTTACATCCTCATAGATTTAGACTTCTGTGTATGGTACATCATCTTCCCCACTGTAAGCCTAATTACAGGCCCACACTACACCATTGTGCCTAAACAACTCTTTCTCCCACCGTCCCCTGCCACCCGTTACCTCTGGGAACCACCAATCCCATGTCATGTTCTACATGTTTGTTGGTCCCTATTTTAATCTTATCCTTGTAAGTGAGATCCTATGGTATTTGACATTCTCCCAGGGGTTTGTTTCAGTTCCCCTCATACCCACAGGAGCCATTCTGGTGTCACAAATGGCTGGACTGCACCCTGTCTTACAGCTGAGTGCTATGCCATTGTGTGGATACAGCCCACCTTCCTTCTCCATGGGTCCCTTGATGGGCACCAGAGGAACTTCCATGTCTTGCATATTGGGAGGAAGGCTGTGGTGAACACAGCGCTGCACGGATCTCTAGGCAGTAGTGTTCCCAATTTCTTTGGATAAACACGCCGCAGAGGAATAGCTGGACCATATAGTAGATGTATTTTGAAGTTTCTGAGGCAATTCCACAAGGCTATGCCTAGTGCCTTCACCGGTTTGCATTCCCACCAGCGGTGCAGAACTCTTCCCTTCTCTCCACCTCCCCTCCGACACTTGTTTCCTGTCTTGTTCTTTATAGCCATTCTGACCACAGTGAGCTGCTATCTCATTGCCGTTTGGATTTGCATTGGCCTTAGACTTAATGATGATGAACATGAGTTCATAAAGCTCTTGGCAACCTTTCTGTCTTCTTGGGGTAAATCTCTGTTTCCATCTTTTGCCCAGGTTTTAATGGGCTTGTTGTTTTTTCTCTTGTGGAGACGTGTGAGGTCATTGGATCTTTTGGCTATTCAGCCTTTCTCCGATGTGCGGTTTGAAATATTCTCTTCCTGCTGTTGTGCTGTCCTTGCATTGAGTCAATGGTTTCCTTGGCTGGACAGAACCTACTGCATTGGATGGAGTCCCGTTTGTTTCTTGTTTCCATTGTTGACCTTGACTAGTCACACATGCTTCTTCCAAATAGGCCGCTACGCCAGATGGCAAAGAGCAAGCTCCCTGGGTTTTATTCTAGAAGTTTCGCGGATTCAAGTCTTAAGTTGAAGGGTTTAATCCATTTCGAGGGGGTGTGTGTGCCTGGTGTAACATCATGGTCTACTCTCATTGTGTTACATGTGGCTGTGCAGGCTTCCCAGCACCGTTTCTTTTAGAGACTCACCTTTCTCCACTGTCTCCTCTTGCCTTCCTCGTTGCAAATGAGTTGTTCATATATGGGTGAGTTGACCTCTGGGCTCTGGATTCTGTTCCATTGGTGTGTGTGCCTGTTTTTGGGAGCAGGCTATGTTTCGGTACCTAGCTCTTCGTCCTACATGTTGGAATCAGAAAGTGTTTTACATCCTGCTTTGTTCATCCTGCTTTTTTCCTCAGGATTCCTTTGGGTATTCAGGGTTCTTGTTGCTGTATAGAGAGTTTAGGATTCTCTCTTCTACTTCTGTGGGAAAGATTGCTGCAACTTTGACTGGGATTGCATGGAATCTAGAGATTGATTTATCCTTTACGGCCGTTTCAGTTGTTTTAGTTCTTACATTCCTAGACCGTGGAATACCCTTCCGTTTGCTTGTGTCTTCTGGAATTGCTTTCGCCAAAGCTTTGCTAGTTTTCGGTTTCCATTGCTTGCACCTGTTTGTCTAAGCTAATTCCTAGAAATCCTATTGTTCTTCCGTGCATGTTTTTTCTTCTGAGGTTCAGTTTTTCTATCCTATGCAACTTTTCATTGGTTTTGTTTTGGCAGATGTTCATTGCCGTGCTCACATCTGCTGGCGATGCTGCTGTACTTTCTGAGGAAGATTGACACTGTCTGACGTTGCTTCACATCTGCCTCTACACTACCTCAGATGCCTGCCCCAGAATGGCTGGACCAGCTGTGATGAGGTTCACCCCCAGGATTCCGTATGGCCTGCCCGGGGCTGCTGACCACAATGTGCAGTGTTCACCACGACACTGGCCGGCACCTTTCATGTTCCATTGGCAACCTACAGTTGAGTGGAATGTGACTTGAATGGGCTACTTGGGCCAAATGTGGCACTGTGTAGATGAGGCCAGTTTATTTTTCTTCTCCACTGTGATGTCAGATGATTTGTCAGAATTCTGTCTCTGCTGTCCTGGCACACTTCATTGACACAGGTTTTCAGAGCCCGATGTTAGCAGTGTGATAACTCACCTTTACCAATTAGCCTAAGTATGACATTTGCTCCAGTTTTTGTGGATGTGACTTTCTCTGACTTTCGAACGTTCAGAGTATGACTAAAGCTTAATTGTTTCATTGTGGATTATTCAGATGTGATTTCTGTGTGCCTTCCATTTTCTGTGACCGTTTTCTCTTTTCCATGGTATAATTGTTGATATGGGCTCGGCGAGCTGAAGACTCAAATATAAGATTTCTTGGACTCTCAAGGTCTGGCATTGGTGCTCTTTTATTTAGAGAATAGTACGGGATGGCATGGGGACAGGACCCATGGGCAGTGAAGACCTGCTGCTGCTCCCTGGGGACGGGACCCATGAGCAGTCAGAGCTCCTGCTGCATCCCTCAGTTGAGGGTTAGTGATAATTTTATAAGGACTGGGTACATGACTTGTTTTTACTGGAAAAAGAAATGATGATGTTCAATGTCTTTAAATGACTTCAGTGCAGATGGGGTCTGGATATTGTGCGGTCATATAACTTTAGATACGAATCTGCCCATATATATTACCATGTAGGTTAGTATGCCCTGGGATGCTCTCCATGGGACAGCCCTAATTCATATCAACAAAAAATCCAACGGGTCATATAGATTGGCATGTAGGCCAGGTCACCTTGGGCTTTTCTAGCTGGAGCAGCCTCAATCCACGACATAACCCCCTCGAACCCATTTGGACTGGAAATATTTGGGGATATGGACGATGTTCACTCTTCTGTAAATACTTCTGGCTGTACAATGTTGTAGTGGTGTCCCTAAATGGGGCCATAGGCACAGGTAGAAGTTCAGTGGACCAGAAGTCTTCACCTGTGGAGTCCAAGGCTAAGTTATACAGAGCCCCTGGAGAGGAGAGAATCATTTGACGAGATGTGCTCCAAGAGGTGAAATATTTTGGCATGCAGAAGACAAACAACGAAACAGACAACAAACTACAAGTAGAAATACAAGCAGTATGTTTAACCCAATGAATAAGGTTTTGAAGTAGTGCAGAAACCTGGTACTGACTGGGAGCTCAACCAATCGTTTAGAGTTAGGGTTGGTCAGACATGGATTTAATTTGGTGGCTGGGCTAGGAAGCCAGAAATATTTTGACGGTAGTCAAGAATATAGGCAAAACATTCACTTTTTATAACGGCACAGGTGCCCCCTTGTGGGGCTGTCAAGACCACCAGTGCCATTTGGATTTGGAGGACTGCCTTACACATTTGGGATACTTCTAAATTGAGCAGCGAAATGCTATGTTGTGCTTCATTTAATGCCTTCATACTGAATTTGATTAGGACTTCCATGTGCAAGACAGCATTTTCAATTCCTAATTGGTGAAGGATAATTGAGTAAAGATGGAAATACCAGTGGAAGACACAGCTGGTACAGCGCTGTTGCAGTTGGGTACGTTAGCAGGAGGAGATATAGTAAATGTAGTTCTACCTTGCATGCAGACAAAGCCTAGGGTGCATCATCCAATCCATCCAGGTGGCAGCCAAGGCCATAAATTGGACCCACATCGACACTGAGCACCATTAGGGGCTAACCAAAACGTGCTGGGCCGTCTGTCCCAGTCAGTCCCAGACAAGTCAGTATTTTTTTTAAGGCTATGATACGAGAACACAAATAACAGGGAATTTTCCCCATAAGTCGAGTGCTATTAGGCCATGTATCACAGGTGTGATTGGTTTGTTCCCAGAGCTGAGTGATCTTTTACTGAGTTGACCACTAGTAGGAGTGAACCAAATATATTCATTCCAAATTTGATATGGTCCATCCTGAGTCTTGATAAGCTGGGGACTTTAAATTTGGAACATGTTGTTTAGGATCCACATGTGACAAAGCAAATCTATTTAGTATTCGGGCAGTAGTATTGAAGGAAAATGTTTGATGGTGGCCAGGGAACTCCCAGGTGTCAGAGATAGATGGCCACAAGGAGACATTACGATTAGCAATAGATGAATCTTGCAAAAGAAAACAGCTAGAATCTAATATCCAGGAATACCTACTATAGCTTCTACATAAACGTATTTTTTCTCTCTTAAATCACCCTCATTTTTACAAAAGATAGCCAAATTAGGATGAACTGGTTTGCAAATAAAGTGTAGCTTCAATACAACTTGCTCCAATTATGTACATAAGAGGAGCAAGAATAGTAATTGCTTATACAGGCTTTTTTAAATCTGCTTTGCTGGACTTTTTTATGAGGAATCTCAGATTCAACTGTGAAGGCCTTGCAAGGCCAGAAAAGCCAAGCCAAGGATTTGCCATCAGATTTGGCCTGCAGTACTTACAGATTTGAGTGGAGTTCTCTTTGAGGTCCCCCAAAATATTCGGAGGTTCCTTACACCTGTCAGATAAGCAAGCTTCCTTACTTAATGGGTAAGATTGCCAGAATCTCTGTAAACAAGGTACCAGGCCCATGTTTCCAAGTGGCTGTATTCCAGAAAGTCGAATCTTTGTTCCTGAAATGCTGTCTTGTCATATCTGAGCCTGTGTGTTTCAAATATACATTCCAGTCAAAGCCTTGGTAGTATAACCAATGTGTCCTGTTATAAGGAGAACAGATTCTTATGGAACTTATGCAAATATTGCCACTACATAACCATACTCGGTCATAAAGGGTTTCCCAATTCCAGAGGGATAAGGTAGGGAGAAAAAGATAAATGTTTCAGTTTTTCTTATACAGGCATAATTTCCCCAAACGGCTGTAAGTCAAAGTTAGCATAAGAGAAAAGAAAAAATATTTCCTTCATTGTGAGAAAACAAAACAACACATCAAAACTCAACAATATTTCAAACAGATGTCCTAAAAAATTATAATCATCCTCATCAGCTCACACAGTCCTGTATAATCAACTCTTGAGCTGAATCTTCTGTCAGCAGATCGATGAACTTAGTTTCTGTTAGAATTCTGTCATTTCTTACTCAGTTCAGTTTTACAATCTGAAAGTTTGTCAGAAACGTGTAGTTTAGAACCTCTGTGTCAGAATCCTTTCCAGGAATTTCTCGGAAGATGAAAGATATTTGGAAAAGAAAAAAGCATCAGAGTAAAACAACAGCTATCTGCAAATGGACAAAGGACTCCAAACGGCAATTGCCAAAGAAACTTGGCTACTTCTGTGACATATAACACTTCCAGATAATAATTGGACTTATGACTGATAACCAGGACAGATCAGAATCTTAAGAATGCCGTATAATTTTAAGACATCTATATTAATAACATTTACTCATCTAATACCACCTAAGAAAGTCTATCTTCACTTATTTCCCAATGTTTTCCATGTAATTTAATAGACCAAATAAGCCTAATTAGTTTGGTATTTTCCTCCTCATAGGAAGAGAGAGAAAATTTCTTTGAGAAGACTCAGGGGGCCTCTGAAAATCCTCAGAGTAATTTTTCTTCTGTCTACCAGATCAAAAGAAAGCCTTCATTCAGGATTTGAATATTTTTGAGGGAGAAACTTGTTAAAACATATCAAAAGTTTTTAAAATGCTTCTTCAAATAGGAAACAACACTCACTGTGAAACAATGCTCAGGTATCTATTCAAAGTGATAACAGAAAGAGTGAAAAATCTTAAGAGTGACCTCAGTCATTATTTTCACAAAACAGATTTGTCTCTTAGGTAGAATTACTCAAAGCAATAGCTTTTATAACCTCTTTGTCAAGAGCAGATCCAAAGTTCAAGAAAAAGTATCCTTTCAGAGAAAACCAAATTTGAATTTCTGCACGTACTTATTTTTAACATTCAAACTCATGCACTTAATTGAACTTACTTTAGTCTACTTGACCAGGCATAAAACTCCTTTCAGAATTTCTCCTTCACAAGCATTCTACAACTTTGTCCCAAAGTCTTTCTTTTTCCTTTCTTGTACGTCATGACAAATTTATGTTTCTTAACCTATCAAACAAAAATATTTCCATTCTTTATACCTTTTTTACTGAAAACATCCATTTTAACTTCCTTGAACACAGAGCTCTTTTGCTTATTAATTTCCAGTAGCTTCAATTCCATAGGTTAATTAGAACATTTAAACCTTAACAGACGTAGTAAACACTAAAAATGTAAACAATTATGAATTGTCTTTTATATCAGCATTCTAAACACTTCATAAATTTAGAAACGTGGTACTTTACAACAAAACACAAGGCATGCTTCTTTATACACCCAAACGCTTTTAACCTCTTCACTAAGATGCCAAAATCAGATAACTTAGCTATGTTTATTAATAATGTTTCAGTGTTTCATCCTATCCAAAAATGACCCAGATATTCAGATTTTTATCATTTAACTTAACTTGGCATAACTCAAGATTGTTACCAAAAAGAATTTCGAAGCTGTTTTTTTCCCCAAGTATACAGACTGTAAAAGTTATTGTGAGTTTTATGTATTTAAACCATTTTTTTCCGACAATTATGTTCAGATTACCTACGGAAACCTCATGAGGCATTTGAAAAAACTGGTCATCGTTTACAGCTATTATTTTGCTGACAAATTTAACAGACAACGTGAACTTATGTGACTAGTAAACCCAGGATGAATGCCTGCATACTATGCAAATACCGACAACTCTGACAAGAAGACTATTTTCAATCAAACCAACAAACTTAAACAAGTTTTCATTTACCATAGGTTAATTCACATCACGTTTACTTTGAAAGGCACTGAGTTAATTTCTACTACATTTAGAATTTAAGTAAGCACTTACTTTAAGCCAACTAAACAGAGATCTTAATTTTGGCCATAGCATCCAGGATAAAAGTATCACACGTATAACATACACATAGCCACACATACAGAGAGACTGTACAACCATCGTTTTAAAAACTACTGCTGTGAGTCAGGAACAATAATATTAAGCTCACAAGTTATGAATCCAAACTTTGTTTTGAGCCTTTTTACTAATACTTATGGAGAAGACCTTTGACATGCTAGACTTTTGGCAAAGACACACTTATGTTCATTTAACCTTTCCCCTCCTTTTTTGTTTTTCAGTCTTAAGAATGAGTGATGGACTGGACAGTAGTTCCTGGAGAGGGAGGATGATAATCTTTTTCATGATAAAGGAACTAGGTGCAATCTGAACTGCCTCTAGAGCTGTCTTTCCAGTCTTGCAAGGATTTTGTAAGGACAGTTGCTCTTGATTTCCCAGAAACTGGACTGTAACTTGAAGGTCCTTTTAGGTTGATCCACCTGTCCAACTGCACCATAAAGGCACAGAGAAACCTCGCAAATTTTCTCCTAGTTGGAGTTTCTGGGGCATCACCCATACAATTGAAAGTGTTTCTAATTAGTTAGAAGGATTCTGAGTGGTGAGTCTCTGGGGATGCTTACGGCATTCCCCATGGCATTAAAGCCAGTGTCTGACTGACAGTGGACTGGAAAAGGGTGCAGTGCCCACAGAAGCCGGGAACCGGCTGGAGGTCAGGGCTCCCAGCAGCCGGGTTGAGAGTTAAGTCCCTTGCAAAATGTTTTCAAGTTTTTCGATTTTACAGAAGGTCCAGGTTCTGGTCAGGTTCAGCCTGAACTTAAGCTCGACTTGGTGACAACAGACTACATGATGAGCAAAACAAAGAAAGGAAAAGAAGACACCAGACCTCACCCTCATGGCCACTCCCAGAGGGTTATCAAGATAAGAGTCACACAACAGTTCCCGTGCTGGGGCACACTTCCCTAGCACGACGGTTCACAGAATAAATCACAGGTCTGCTACCCACATAGCCAACTCAGTAGGTGACTAAAATCCTCAATCAGTCATCTGCCAAAAAAGGGCACCCTACTTGGTGTTGCCGTGGTGATCAGGGTAGAAAGCCAAAGTTGGGGTTCCCAGGCGTGGAGGCCTTCACTCTTCAAAGATTCTTCTGTTTTCCGGTTGCAAAGCTCAAAAGGAGATGAAAATGGCCCGTGTAACTCTAACAAAGATGAAAGAGACACGTCCATTTCCTTGAAAATCCCCTGTGAACCTAGGGCAGCATCCCACCTGTCGTTCCTAATGTGGGGTTCCTATAGCAATGGGTGATGGGGAACTCCACCAGCATTGCATCCCTTGTGTACCTTCCCTCGGATGCCTGGCAGTAACAGGTGCCTGGTGAACATCTTTCCTATTCTGCCTGGCAGCAATAGGTGCCTGGTGAATGGTCCCTGAGAGAAAAGGAGAAGTTTAAGAGAGAACAGGATAGAGAAAAATAGTGAGGAACTTTCCGCCGCTTTGGGGGACATTCTACCCAATTGCGTGTTGGAGCCATTCTCCGAGAAGGGTTTTCCATACTCAACCAAAGGTTAGACTTTCTTACTTGCCTTGAACTGGACTCCCAATTGGGACATTCACACAGTTCAGAGCATGGTCAGGTGCCATGGGAGGTAGCCCAATACAGCCTGAGGAAAAGAAACCTTCCACGGGAGTCTTGCAGATTCCCGACCATCCTAATGACTTAAGTGGCCAACCCGTGCCCACGTAAAATTTATATATCAGAGATAGAGTCAGGAAGGAACGGATTAATTCATTCTACATCACCCTTAGGCTTAAGGTACTGATTCTCTTCAAGCCGAATGCCATGATTTGCCCCACAGAGTAGCCATGGGCAGCAAACGTGGATTCATACAGCTATCCAAGAAAGTTCCTGATGGAGAAGTGAATTTAGATCCATCCTCGAAAAGGAGAGAGGCACAAGGAAGGAAAGGGCATTTACCAGAAGTCAAGCTCACAAACCGATGAAGCAAAATCCCCGTACGGGCCACAAGATATGATGCGGGGTTGGCGAACTGAAGAGTCAAAAGAAAGATTTGTTGGACTCTCAAGGTCTGGCAGTGATGCTCTTTTATTTAGAGAACGGTACAGGATAGCATGGGGACAGGACCTATGGACAGGGAAGAGCTTCAGGCATGGGGACAGGACCCATGGGCACTAAAGAGTTGCTGCATGGGGACAGGACCCATGGGCAGTCACAGCTCCTGCTGCTGCCCTGAGTACAGGGTAAGTGCTAATTTTATAAGCATAGTTACGTGACTTACTTTTGCTGGAAAAACAAAAGATGATGCAAAATGTCATGAAATGATTCCAGTTCAGTTGGGGTCTGGTTATTGTGTGGTCGGATAACATTAGATACGAATCTGGCCATATAGATAGGCATGTAGGTGAGCATGACCTGGGCTTCTCTCACTGGGGCTCCTCTAATTCATACCAAAAAAATGATTCACCGCGTCATGTAGTTTGGCAAGTAGGCCAGGTAACCTTGGGCTTTTCGAGCTGGGGCAGCCTTAATCCACATCAATCGTCATGGGCTTTCTCAGCTATCTCCCATAGATATGCTTATCAGTCCGTTCTCCTTCATTCAAGTTATTAATTTTGTATTTCTTTCATCACCATATGTTCTCCAGCCTGATGTATGTGTGATTCCCTGATTGTTGGGTATTGTCTTTGAATTTCAATCGTTCACTTGAAGGAATCTTTGCTAAGCTAGCCTAGGTCCAACCGAGCACTGAGAACACGTGGTCATGTTTGTTGATTTGACATTCTGAGATCAGAAACTCTAAATCCTAGGTTGTCCTGGCAACCACCTTATGGACATAATCTTTCCGAGACAAATTAGACAAATCTGATGAATTCCTCTCTCCAGGTAAGATATTTTTATGTCTCCTTTCTGAATTTTGGAAGGCTCGAACTTGAGTCCGGATCCCTGATCATTCAGGTAGATTATGTCTAGATACTGGTTTACTTTATTTCTGTAGGATTTGTTAGTTGTTTGATTTACATCCTCTGCTCTGGCGTGTTTATTTGTCATTAAATATAAGTGTAATGTAATTTTCAGCCAACTTCCTCATTATGGTGTCAAAACACATAATCAATACTCTTCTATGGCAATACATCGAGAGAGAGAATTGCACTGGGGCCACTGAGCATTCTACTTTGGATGGCAGCCTTCACTTTGGATGTGAGGTTCCCAGAGGGAAAGAAAAAATCCAAAAAGGCATGCAGATTTGTGGCAAAAAGCTTTTGAGGCTGAAAGACATTAGAGAAAATAAACTTCCAAGGATTGTGAATCTCCTCCAAATGCTTAATGATGATACAGAAAGGTAGACCATTTCAAATAGATTAAGAGGACTACTACGAAGAGAACGTGTTCCGTGCTAAACTCATGAACCAAGGGAAAATGTTACCGTCTATGAGGTTACTACTAATTACCTTCATGAATAATCACAGCAGGCCAGCTTCTTCCCAAGTTCAGGCAAAAAATTGGCCCCAAAGTAAAATTCAGGGCCAGCCATGTGTTCTGGTGTGTAAGAGTCCATGTTACTAGTGGGCGGCCTGGGATTCAGGGATTCGTATGACACGTACGGATCACATTAGTAACATTAGGAAAGATAGGTTTCATGGTATGGTGCAGACAGAGATCATAAATAAGTGGAAATTGTGAGCATACCTTATAGATATGCACCAGGAAAAAAACATGAAAATATTGCAATCTATGACACATCTGGTACACTTCCCTAAATACAGAGGGAAGAAAGTGATGTGACCTGCATAGGTGGAATTGTCAGCCTGCACGGGATGACACGATCATTGCACATCAGAGGATTGCCTGGGCAGCTTCCACTTGGGAGGGACTCCAAGACTTTCACTGGGGAAAGTCTAAACACTCGGCCATATCCACAAAATGTAACAGATAAAACCCAGTATAAACTTAAAATAAAGAAACCAGTGTCTAGAGAGAATGTACTAGACATTTAAAAGTTCAAGGATAAAGTTAGAAACCGACAAGAAATCCAGGAAATGGAAAGGGTGAGTGTCATACTGGTATGAGATGGCTCTGAAACACTGTGTGCAAGGAAGACGCCGGGACAACTTAGAAGTTTGAGGGTGTTTATGACACCACAGTGAACCTGTCACCCAAGATGCCCTCATCTTTATAGTCTGAGGATTATCCTGGGATACGATACTCAAGTGAGAGATACCCAGAAAAGAATTTAAAAACAGAAAACAAGCACTGAAACTTGAAGAGATAGAATAGACGTTGATTAAATGGGTAAGAAAGAAGTCATCGTGATGAAGCAATAATACAGGGACAATCACTGAGTGGATACCATTGTCATCTACTCAAGTATATGGCGAGGCCATGCTGATTCAAGCTTGAAACTTGATTTGAAACCAGAGGCTGGACTTGGGGCTTATCAGACGTACAAATTCTCCTGCCTTAATCATAATCCAAAATCAAGAATGGTGTCCTGAGGACATTGTAGAGAAGGATTGATGCCTCCTTTCCTTTGCCTCTAGCATTAATTAAGGAGAAGTCTCACTTTCCATAGCTCTGGCATTACGGAGGCCAACTGGGTACATGCTAATGTGTCACAATACATCTCTTGGAACCCATGAAGGAATGGAACCCGTCATGCTTCTAGTATGCCTCATTTTTTGGCAGGGTGCCAGAAGTGCGCTGAGAAACACCCTTTTCCAGATGGCTTCGTTGCTTTGTGAGGGCTGCACTGCCAGGCTAGTGTGTTCACTTTGGCTCCAATGAAATACTCTCCCCCTATCTCTTGGAGTAGAATGATTATTGATAACGTGTATTGACACCATATGTAAGGAGGTTGGCTCAAAATTAGAACATTACCATTATCTTTATAGAAAAATAAACATGCCAGATCTGAGGATGTACATCAAACAACACACCCTATAGAAATAAAGTAAACAAATATCTACACGTAGTCTAAGGGAACGTTCAACGATCGGTGGTCAAGTTCGAAACTTCCCAAATCCAGGAATGAAACAGAAAAGTACCTTCCCTGAAGCGGATTCATCAGATTCGTCTAATTTGTCTCAGATACATTATGTTCATGAAGGAGGTTGCCATGACTACCTATGGTTTGGAGTTTAAGATCTCAGGAGGTAAGACCAAGAAAGATGACCACGTGTTCTCAAGCTCACTTTGACTTAGGCTAGCATGATAAAGATTGCAACAAGTGACCAATGTAAATTCAAAGACAACACCCAACAATGAAAAGCACTCACACGTAGGCCTATAGAACATAGGGTGATTATAGAAATAGAAAATTGATACCTTGGGATGAAGGAGAACTGACTGACAAGCATACCATAGGGAGAAATCTGAGAAAGACCATGATGATTATACTATGGAAAGCAAAATGGGCTCAGAAAAGGGAAAGCAAACACAAATCACACTTGAATAATCCACAACGAAAGATGTCAGACGTTAGACAGACTATGCTTGAACTTTTGAAAGTCAGAGAGTGTCACAAACCAAAAAACTGCAGTGAGGTAAAACCTGGGCTACCTGGAAAGGGTGAGAATGAGACTGCTCCAAACGTGCTCAGAAACACTGTGTCCATGAAGCTTGCTGGGACAGCAGAGACACAATTTTGACAAATTGTTTGACTTCGCAGTCAAAATGCAAACTGGCTACGTCTACTCAGTGCCAGACCTGGGCTGAAGTAGCATATTTAAGTCACATTATACTGAACTGCAGGCTGCCAAGGGAATATGAAAGGGGCCGGCCAGTGGAGAATTGGGGAAGTCCGTGCATTCTGGGTCGGAAGCCTGGAGTTGACAGGGTGGAATACTGGGGGTAAACCTCTTCACCGCTGGCCAAACCATTCTGTGGCAGGCGTGGGAAGGAGTGTAGAGGCAGATGAGAAGTGACGATAGACAGGGCCACTCTTCCTTAGCAAATATAGGAGCACTGTCATCAGATGTGAGAACAGCGATAAACTTCTGTCAAAAGGAAGCAAATTAAAAGTTGCAAAGAATAGGAAAATTGAACCTCAAAAAAAAAATGCCAGTGAGAAGATTTAGATACCTAGGAACAACCTCGCCCCAACAGGTGAAAGCTCGGTAAATCGAAAACTAGCAAACCCTATGGAAAGAAATGGGAGAAGACACAAGGAAGCGGAAGGATATTCCATGCTCTTGAAATGGATGAATTAACACACTGGAAACCTCCACTCCGGATAAAGCAATCTCTAGATTACATGAAGTCCCAGGCAAAGTTGCAGCTATGTTTCTCACAGAGATAGAAGCGAGCATCCTAAAGTTTACATCCAGCAACAAAAGACCACGGATGGCCAAAGGAATCCTGAGGAAAACGAACAAGGCTTAATGTATCACACTTTCTGATTTCAACATATAGGATGAAGAAATAGGATTGGAAATGGCGCAGCCTGGGATGAAAACAGACACACAGAACCATGGAACACAATCGAGAGCCCAGAGGTATACGCACACATACATGCACAGCCCATTTTCGACCACGGAACCAAGAGGAGAAAGTGGAGAAAGGAAATTCTCTGCAATAAACGGTGCTGGGAAGACAGCAGAGCCTCATGTAAGACAAGGAGAGTAGACCACGATGTTACACCAGGCACAAACACCAACACAAAATGGATTAAAGTTTTGAATGTAAGACTGCAAACCACGAGACTTCTGTAAGGAAACCTAGGCAGCATGCTATTTGACATCTGTCTTAGCCTCCTATTAGTAAGATGCATGTCTGCTTGGGCAATGGCAACAAGGGAAACAAGAAACAAATGGGACTACATCAAATGCAAAAGCTTCTGCCCAGCCAAGTAAACCATCGACTCAATGCAAAGACAGTACAACCACTGGGAGAGGATGTTTGAAAACCACACATCAGTGAATGGGTGAATAGCCAAAAGATGCAGTGAACTCATATGTGTCCACAAGAGAAAAAAATTAAGCCCATTAAAACCTGGGCAGGACGTGGAAACAGAGATTTCACCCAAGAAGATATAGAGATGGCCAAGAGGTGTATGAAAACATGTTAATCATCATTAAGACTCAGGGCAATTGAAATCCAAATGGCAGTGAGATAGCAGCTCACTGTGGTCTGAATGACTATAGGTAAAATGTCAGGAAACAAGTGTCAGAGAGGAGCTGCAGAGACGGGAAGACTCCTGCAGTGCTGCTGTGAGTGTAAGCTGGTGCAGCCACGAAGCAAAGCCCTGTGGAATTGCCTCAGACATGTCAGAATCCATCTACCATATGATCCAGCTATTATTCAGTGGCGTGTTTATCCAAAGAACTTGGAAGAAGTCGTGCACTGATATCTGTGCACCCCTGTGTTCACACTGGCCTTACTCCCATTATCAAAGACTTGGAAACCGCCCTGATGACCATCAAGGCAGAAGGACGAATAGAGAAAGAAGATTGGAGAAGGAAGCTGGGCTTTATGAACACAATGGCATATCTCTGAGCCATAACAAAGGAGAGAATCCAGCCATTAGTGACCTGAAGGATGGCTCTTGAGGGTTTTATTGGAAGTGAAACAGCTCACAGGGAGAAACTCAAATACCGCAGGAGCTCACTTACAAGGAGAAGAGACAAACAAGGACCAACAAACTGGAAAGCTTTGTGGAAAGAAATTAAAGAAGACACAAGGAAACGGAAGTCTATTCCATGCTCTTCGAATGGAAGAACTAACACACTTGAAACGTCCATATTGGATAAAGCAATCTCTGGATTCCACGCAAGCCCCATCGAAGTTTCAGCAATCTTTCCAACAGAAATAGAAGACAGAATCCTAAAGTTTCTATCCAGCAACAAAGGAGCAGGAAAGGCCAAAGGAATCCGGAGGAAAAGGAACAACTCAGCAAGTACCACATTTTCGAATTTCCACATATAGGACGAACTGCTAGGTACTGAAACGGCAAAGGCTGGCCACAAAAAGAGGCACACAGACACAAGGAACAGAATCGAGAGCCCAGAGGTCAACTCCCACATATATGGACAGCCCAGTTTAGGCCAAGGAGCCAAGAGGAGACAGCAGAGAAAGGAGAGTCTCGAAAAGAAACGATGCTGGGAAGACTGCACAGCCACATGTAACACAATGAGAATAGACCATGATGTTACACCAGCCACACACAGCACCTCAAAATGGATTAAGGCCTTGAATGGAAGACTTGAAACCATGCAACTTCTAGGAGAAAACGCAGGCAGCTTGCTCTTTGCATTCTGGCTTAGCCGATTATTTGGAAGAAGCATATGTGACTGGGCAAGGGCAACAAAGGAAACAAGAAAGAAGCGGGACTCCATCCAATGCAGAAGCTTCTCAACAGCCAACGACTCCATTGACTCAATGCAAAGACAGCACAACAACTGCGAGTGGATGTTTGCAAACCACACATCGGAGATGGGGTGAATAGCCAAAATACCAATGAACTCATATGTCTCCACAATAAAAAAACAACGATCCCCATAAAACCTGGGCAAAAGATGGAAACAGATATTTCTCCCAGGAAGATAAAAGATGGCCAACAGGCTGTATGAAGACATGTTCATCATCATTAAGTCTTTGGCAATGCAAATACGAACGGCAATGAGATAGCAGCTCACAGTGGTCAGAGTGGCTATAGGGATGAAGACAGGGAACAACAAGTCTCGGAGAGGAGGTGGGGAGAAGCAAAGCCTCCGGCACTGCTGGGGGGAGTGTAATCAGGTGCAGCCACTACCCAAAGTGCTGTGGAATTGCCTTAGAATTTTCAGAATCCATCTACCATATGATCCAGCTATTCCTCTGTGGCATATATATCCAAAGAACTTGGAAACACTAATGCTCAGAGATCCATGCAGCACTGTGTTCACCACAGCCTTACTCCCAATATCCAAGACTTGGAAGCCTACGTGGTGCCCATCCAGTGACGAATGGAGAAGGAAGACGATCTATAGCCACACAATGGCCAATCTTCGGACTGTATAGATGTGGCCATCTTGGGTGACATGTTCATAAACACCCTCAGAATTCTAAGTTGTCCTGACAACCTCCATGCACACAGTGTTTCAGAGCCATCGCATACCAGTCTGACCACTCCCCATTTCCAGGTAGGATAGTTTTCCTTTGTCTGGATTTCTTCTCGGTTTCTAACTTTCTCCTCGAACTTTGAAAGGTCTACTACATTCCCTCTACACACCAGTCTCTTTCCGTTACGATTATCAAAGATTTTATCTCTTATGTTTTGTGGATATGGTGAAATGGGTGGACTTTCCCCAGAGAAAGTCATGGACTCCCTCCCAAGTTGAAGTTGCCCAGGCAATCCCCTGATGCACACTTATCGTGTCATCTCCTAGCAGTCTGACAATTCCACCAAGCAAGTCACATGTTTCCGTTGGTTCATGAGTTTAGCACGGAACATGTTCTCTTCATCACTTTGCAAAGCTCTACCTTTCTGTAGCATCATTAAGCATTTTGAGGTGATTACCAATCCTTGGAAGTTCATCTTCTCTAATCTGTTTCAGCCTCCAAAGGTTTAGGCCGTAAATCTGAACCCCTCTTTAGAGTTTTGATTTTATGTGAATTGATTGCCGTAACCCACCATTCTAACATCCTATAGCTTTTCACATCTACATTCTCATAGATTTAGACTTCTGTGTAGGTTACATCATCTTCACCACTGTAAGCCTAATTACAGGCCCTCACCACACACTTGTGCCTAATCAACTCTTTCTCCCTCAGACCCCCGCATCCATTTCCCTTTGGGAACTACCAATCCCATGTCACGTCCTACCTTTTTGTTGCTCCGTTTTTCCTCTTCTCCTTGTACGTGAGATCCTGTGGTATTCAACCTTATCCCTGGGGCTTGCTTCAGTTCCCCTAAGACGCTCAGGAGCCATTCTGGTGGTCACAAATGGCTGCACTGCATCCATTCCTACAGCTGGGAGTTATACCATCGTGTGGCTGTAGCCGATCTTCCTTCTCCATTCATATCTTGATGGTCACCTCGGAGGCTTCCAAGTCTTAGATATCGGGAGTAAGGTTGTGGTGAACACAGCAGTGCATCGATCTCTGTGCATTAGTGTTTCCATGATATTTGGATATATACGCCACAGAGGAATAGAAGGATCATATGGTAGGTGGATTCTGAATTTTCTGAGGCAATTCCACACCACTTTGCATAGTGGCTGCACCCGTTCACATTCCTACCAGCAGTGCAGGAGGCTTCCTTTCTCTCCACCTCCTCTGTGAAACTTATTGTTTCCCGTCTTCATCCTTATAGCCATTCTGACTGCTGTGTGCTGATATCTCATTGCCGTTCAGATTTGCATTGACCAGAGACTTAATGATGATGAACATGTTTTCATACAGCCTGTTAGCTATCTTCCTATCTTCCTGGGAGAAATGTCTGTTTCCATCTTTTTCCCAGGTTCTATTGGGCTCGTTGTTTTTATTCCTGTGAAGATGTATGAGTTCATTGAATCTTTTGGCTACTCACCCCTTCTCCGATGTGTGGTTTGCAAACAGCCTGTCACAGTTGTTGTGCTGTCTTTGCATTGAGTCGATAGAGTCGTTGGCTGGGCAGAAGCTTCTGCATTGGGTGGAGTCCCGTGTGTTTCTTGTTTTCTTTCTTGCCCTTGCCCACTGACACATGCTTCTTCCAAATAGGCAGCCAAGCCAGATGGCAAAGAGTAAGCTGCCTGGGTTGTCTCCTAGAAGTTGCACGGTTTCAAGCATTCCATTCAAAGCTTTAATCCATTATGAGGTCGTGCGTATGTCTGGTGTAACATCATGGTCTACTCTCATTGTGTTACCTGTTGGTGTGCAGTCTTCTCAGCACTGTTTCTTGAGGAGACTCTCCTTTCTCCACTTTCTCCTCTAGGCTGACTGTTCGAAAATGTGCTGTCAGTAGATGTGTGAGTTGACCTGCAGGCTCTCGTTCTGTTGCATGAGTCTGTGTGCCTATATTGGGGCCCAGGCTGTGCTGTTTCCGTACCTAGGGCTTCATCCTATATGTTGAAATCAGAAAGTGTGATACTTGCTGCTTTGTTCGTTTTCCTGAGGATTCCTCTGGCTATTCTGGGTCCTTTGTTGCTGGATAGAAACTTTAGGATTCTGTCTTGTATTTCTGTGGGAATGATTGTTGCAACTTTGACTGGGACTGCATGCAATCCAGACACTGCTTTATGCGGTATGGACGTTTGAAGTGTTTTCGTTCTTCCATTGGAAGAGCACTGAATAGCCTTCCGTTCCCTTGTGTCTTCTGTAATATCTTCGCCCAAACCTTTACAAGCTTTCTGTTTCCATAGCTTTCTGCTGTTTGGCCACGTTTATTCCTAGATATCTTTTTCTTCCTACTGGCATGCTTTCTTTTTTGAGGTTCAGTTTTTCTATTCTTTGCAACTTTCAATTGGTTTTGTTTTGACAGAATTTATGGCTGTGCTCACATCTGCTGGCCATGCTGCTGCATTTCCTGAGGAAGAATGGCGATGTCTATCGTCGCTTCCCATCTGCCTCTACACTACCTCAGACGCCTTCCCCAGAATGGCTGGACGAGCGGTGAGGCAGCTCACCCCCAGGATTCCACATCGCCGAACCTGGGCTGCTGAACCAGAATGTGCGGACTTCACCACGGCCCCACTGACTGGCCCATTTCATGTTCCATTGGCAACCTGCAGTTGAGTGGATTGTGACTTGAATATGCTACTTGTGCCCAACTCTGGCCCTGTGTAGATGAGGCCAGCTTGCTTTTCTGGCCCACTGTGATGTTGGGTGATTTGTCAGAATCGTGTCTCTGCTGTCCGGTCTAGCTTTGTGGACACAGGGTTTCAGAGCCCGTGGGGAGCAGTCTCATAAATCACCCTTCTCATTTAGGCCAGGTTTGACCTTTGCTGCTGTTTTTGGCGTTGTGACTTTCTCTGACTTTCAAATGTTCAAACAGAGTGTGTCTAATGACTGACATCTTTCACTGTGGATTAGTCAGCTTTGATTTCTGTTGGCCTAAATATTCCGGGATACTTTTTTCTTTTCTATAGTTTATTTGTTATGGTCTTGTTGAGATATCTCCGTTCGATTTGCTTATCAGTGCGTTCTCCTTCTTTCCAAGTTAGGAGTTTTGTATGTCTTTAATTACCATAGGTTCTGTAGCCCGACGTGTGAGTCATTTCGTGATTGTTGGGTGTGGTCTTGGAATTTCCATCGGTCACTTGTAGGAATCTTTGCTATCCCGGCCCAGGTGACACTTAGCCCTGAGAACACATGGTCGTCTTGGTAGGTTTGAGATTCTCAGATTAGAAACTCCAGATTCAAGGTTGTCTTGGCAACCACCTTCACAGACATTATGTTATTGAGAGAAATTAGAGAAATCTGATGAATTCCTGCCTCCAGGTAAGTGATTTGTCTGTCTCTTTTCTGGATTTGGGAAGTTTCAAACTTGACCCCTGATCATTGAATGCTCCAACAGATTACTTCTGGATACTGGGCTTACTTTATTTCTACATGGTTTGCTATTGGTTTGATTTTCATTCTGAACTTTGGCAGGTGTATTTTTATTTAAATATAATGGCAACGTGCTAATTTTCAGCAAACCTCCTTCCATATGTTGTCAGAACAAGGAATCAATACTGTTTCCATGGCAAGAGGTGGGGTAGAGAATTTCATTGGAGCCCAACTGAGCACTGTAGCCTGGGAGGGCAGACTTCACACAGGAACGAAACCCTCTCAAAAAGGGTGCTTTTAAACACACTTCTACAGCCCTCCAAACCAAAGGACCCACCCCAAGCATGACAATCATCCATTCCTTTAAGTCTTCACAGAGATGTCTTGGGACACATTAGCATGTACCCAGTGGGACCCAGTGACGCCAGAGCTATGCAAAGGGAGACCTCTCTTCAAAGAATGCTATGGGCTTAGAAAAGGAGGCCTCAATTCTTTTCTTCAATGTCCTCAAGAGATCATTCTTGACTTGGGATTATGAGTAAGGCAGAAGGACAACGTAGTTCTGATAAGCCCCAAGTCCAGCCTCTTGTTTCAAATCAAGTTGCAAGCTTCAATCAGCACAGCCTCCACATCTACTTGAGTAGATAACAATGTTCTCTTCTCAGTTCTTGCCCCTCTAGTATCCCTTCTTCCCAATGATTCCTTTCTTATCCCTTGAATCAGTGCCTCTTTGATCTCTTCAAGTTTCTGTGTGCGGTTTCTGTTTGGAAAAGCTGTTTCTGGATATCTCTCACGTGGGTATCCTAGCCACGGCAATCCTCGGACTCTAAACTTGCTTCCATCTTGGGTGACACGTTCACCGTGACATCATAAACACCCTCAGAATTCTACGTTGTCCTGAAAACCTCGAGGCACACAGTGTTTCAGAGCCAACTCATATCAGTCTGACGACTCCACCTTTCCAGGTAGGATAGTTTTCCTTGTTCTGGATTTCTTGTCAGTTTCTAACTTTCTCGTGGAACTTGAAAGGTATACTACGTTCCTTCTACCCACCAGTTTCTTTCCTTTAAGATTATCCCTTGTTTTATATCTTATCCATTGTGTATATGTCCAATTGGGTGGACTTTCCTCAGAGAAAGTCCTGGAGGCCCTCCCAATTGGAAGTTGCCCAGGCAATCCCCTGATGCACAATGATCATGTGATCTCCTAGCAGTCTAAAAATTCCACTTGGCAGGTTACATGTTTTCCTTCCTTCATCATTTGGGGAAGTGTTCCTGATGCGTTCATAGATTGTCATATTCTCATGGCTCTTTTTCTGATGCGTATTGTTAAGTTCTCGTGACAATGTCTACTTCTTTATGATCTCTGTGCCCACCATACCTTGAAATCTGTATTTCCTAATGCTAGTAATCTGATCTGCACCCCTGATTCTAGCTGGTGAAGCCCGGGCCGCCCAAGTGGAACGTAGTCACCAACGTGCTACATCACAGGGCTGGCCCTGAATTGCACTTTTGGACCAACCTTTGATCTGACCTGTGAAGATGTTGGCCTGCTTCGATCATTCGTGAAGGGAATCAGTAGTAACATCATGAACGGTAACGTTTTCTGTTGGTTCATGAGTTTAGCATGGAACATGTTCTCTTGGTAGTATTCCTCTTCATCTCTTTGCAAAGGTCTACCTTTCTGTAGCATCATTGAGCATGTTGAGGTGATTACCAATACTTGGAAGTTCATCTTCTCTAACCTCTTTCTGTCTCCAAAGCTTCCGGTTGTAAATCTGCATCCCTTTTGGGAGTTCTGGTTATATGTGAATTGATTGTCGTAACCCAACATTATAATAACCTATGGCTTTCAGATCTACATCCACATAGATTTAGACTTCAGAGTAGGTTACATCATCTTCACCAACGTAAACCTAATTACTGTCCCTAACCACACACCAGTGCCTAATCAACACTTTCTTTCTCTGGCCACTGCCCCACTTTCCCTCTTGGAAATGCCAATCCATTGTCATGTGATACTTGTTTGTTGGTCGGTTCTTGCTCTTCTCCTTGTGCATGAGATCCTGTAGTATTTGACCATACTCCTTGGGCTTCTTTCAGTTCCCCCAATACCCTCAGGAGCCATTCTGGTGGTCACAAATGGCTGGCCTGAATCCGTTCCTATAGCTGACTGCTATGCCTTTGTGTGGCTATAGCCCATATTCCTTCTCCATTCATCCCTTGATGGGCACCAGGCAGGCTTCCAAGTCTTGGATATCTGGAATAAGGCCAGGTTAAATAGAGGTGTGCACTGATCTCTGTGTATGAGTGTTTCCACATTCGTTGGATAAACACACCACAGATGAATTGCTGGATCATATGGTCGATGTATTCTGAAATGTCTAAGGCAACTCCTCACCGTTTTGTGTCGTGGCTGCACCTGTTTACACTCCCTCCAGCAGTGCAGGAGGCTTCTCTTCTCTCCACCTCCTCTCCGAATCTTATTTCCTGTCTTCATCCTTATAGCCATTCTGACTGCCGTGAGCTGCTATCTCATTGCCTTTCAGATTTGCACTGACCAGAGACTTAATGATGATGAACATGTTTTCATACAGCCTGTTGGCCATCTTTCTATCTTCCTGGGAGAAATCTCTGTTTCCAGCTTTTGCCCAGATTTTAATGGGGCTTGTTTTTTTTTTCTTGTGGAGCCGTATGAGTTTATTGGATCTTTTGGCTATTCACCCCTTCACCAATGTGTGGTTTGCAAACATCCTCTCCCAGTTGTGCTGTCTTTCCATTGCATCAATGATTTCCTTGGCTATGCAGAAGCTTTTGTGTCTGATGTAGTCCCATTTGTTTCTTGTTTCCTTTATTGCCCTTTCCCAGACAGACATGCTTCTTCCACATATGAGGCTAAGACAAATGACAAAGAGCACCCTACCTACGTTTTCTTCCAGAAGTCTCATGGTTTCCAGTGTTACATTCTAGACTTTAATCCATTTTGAGTTGGTGTTTGTGCCTGGTGTAACACCGTGTTTTACTCTCCTTGTCTTACATGAGACTGTGCACTCTTCCCAAAACTGTTTATTGTAGAGACTTTCCTTTCTCCACTGTCTCCTCTTGGCTCCGTGGTCGAAAATGGGGTGTCCATATATGTGTCCCTTTACCTCTGGGCTCTTGATTCTGTTCCTTGGTTCTGTTTCTCTGTTTTGCATCCCAGCCTGCGCTGCTTCCCTTTCAATTTCTTCATCCTATAAGTTGAAATCAGAAAGTGTGATACATTGAGCTTTGTTCTTTTTCCTCAGGATTCTTTTGGCTATTCGGGGTCTTTTGTTGCTGGATGTAAACTTTAGGATGCTCGCTTCTATCTCTGTGAGAAATATTGCTGCAACTTTGACTGGCACTGCATGGAATCAAGAGATTTCTCTATGCGGTGTGGACATTTCAAGTGTGTTAATTCTTCCATTTCAAGAGCATGGAATATCCTTCCGCTTCCTTGTGTCTTCTCCCATTTCTTTCTGCAAAGGTTTGCTAGTTTTCTATTTACAGAGCTTTCACCTGTTGGGGTGAGGTTATTCCTAGGTACCTTATTCTTCTTACTGGCATCCTTTCTCTTTTTTATTGAGGTTCAATTTTCCTATTCTTTGTAACTTTTAATTTGTTTCCTTTTGAAAGAGATTTATCACTGTGCTCACATCTGCTGGAAATGCTCCTGTATTTGCTGAGGAAAAATGGCCCTGTCTAACGTCGCTTCTCATCTGCCTCTACATTATCTCCCTCGCCTGCCCCAGAATGGCTGTACCAGTGGTGAGGAGGTTTACCCCCAGGATTCTACCCTGCCAACTCCTGGCTGCCGACGCAGAATGCACAGACTACCCCAATTCTTTACTGACCAGCCCCATTCTTGTCCCCTCGGCAACCTACATTTGAGTGGAATGTGACTTAAATAGGCTACTTCAGCCCAACTCTGGCACTGAGTAGATGTAGACAGTTTGTATTTTCGGTCAACAGCGATGTCAGAGAATTTGTCATAATTGTGTCTCTGCTCTCCCGGCAAGCTTCATGGACACAGGGTTTCATAGGACGTTTGGAGGAGTCTCATACCCACCCTTTCCAGGTAGCACAGATTTTACCTCGCTGCAGTTTTTTGGTTTGTGTCACTTTCTGACTTTCAAAAGTTCAATCAGAGTCTGTCTAAAGCCTGACATCTTTCGTTGTGGAGTATTCAGGTGTTATTTGTGTTTGCCCTCCCTATTATGAGCCCATTTTGTTTTTCCATAGTATAATCATCATGGTCTTTCTCAGATTTCCCCCTTTGGTATGCGTGTCAGCCAGTTCTCCTTCATCCCAAGGTATCAATTTTCTGTTTCTTTAACCACCATATGTTCTATAGGCCTACGTGTGAGTGCTTTTCATTGTTGGGTGTTGTCTTTGAATTTACATTGGTCACTTGTAACAGTCTTTACCATGCTAGCCTTGGTCAAAATGAGCACTGTGAACACGTGTTCATCTTGGTTGGTCTGACGTTCTGAGATCTTAAACTCCAAATTCTAGGTTGTCATGTTAACCTTCTTCATGAACATAATGTGCCCGAGACAAATTAGACAGATGTGATGAATTCCGTTCCAGGTAAGATATTTTTCTGTCTCATTTCTGGATTTGGGAAGTTTCGATCTTGACCCCTGATCCTTGAACGTTCCACTAGATTATGTCTACATACTGGCTTACTGTATTTCTATAAGGTGTGTTATTTGTTTGATTTACAACCTCAGCTATGACATGTTTATTTTTCTATAATGATAATTGTAATGTTCTAATTTTCAGACAACCTCCTTTCACATGGTGTCAATACACGTCATCAGTAATCATTCTACTCCAAGAGATGGGGGAGAGTATTTCATTGGAGCCAAACTGAGCACACTAGCCTGGTAGGGCATCCCTCACAAAGCAACGAAGCCCTCTGGAAAAGGGTGCTTTTCAGCACACTTCTGGAGCCCTGCCAATCCATGGGACATATCTGGAGCATGATAGGGGTCTAGTCCTTCAAGGGTTCAAAGAGATGTATTGTGACACATTAGCATGTACCCAGTGGGCCTCCGTAAAGCCAGAGGTATGGAAAGTGAGACTTCTCTTCAATGAGTGCTAGGGGCATCGGATGGGAAGCATCGATCCTTCTCTATAATGTCCTCAGGAGATCATTCTTGATTTGGCATTATGATTAAGGCAGAAGGACAACGTAGGTCTGATAAGACCCAAGTCCAGACTCTGGTTTCAAATCAAGTTGCAAGCTTCAATCAGCACGGCCTTCACATCTACTTGAGTAGGTAACAATGTTCTCCACTCAGTGCTTGTCTCTCTGTTATTTATTGCTTCTTCACAATGACTTCTTTCTTATCCCTTTAATCAGTGGCAATTCTAACTCTTCAAGTTTCAGTGTTGTTTTCTGTTTTTAAATTCTTTTCTGGGTATCTCTCACTTTAGTATCGTAGCCTAGGACAATCCTCAGACTATAAAGATGAGGCCATCTTGGGTGACATGTTCACTGTGATATCATAAACACCCTCAAATTTCTGAGTTCTCTTGGCATCTTCCATGCACACAGTATGTCAGAGCCATCTGATATCAGTCTAACTACTCACCATTTCCAGCTAAGATGGTTTTCCATTTCCTGGATTTCTTGTCTGTTTATAACTTTATCTTTGGACTTTTAAATATCTACTACATTCTCTCTAGACACTGAATTCTTTACTTTAAGTTTATCCTTGGTTTTATCTGTCACATTTTGTGGATATGGCCAAATATGTAGAATTTACCCAGAAAAAGTCCACGAGTCCCTCCCAAGTTGAAGTTGCCCGGCCAATCCTCTGATGTTCAATGATCGTGTCATCTTGTGCAGTCCGACAATTCCACCTATGCAAGTCACATCACTTCCTCCATTCTGTATTTCAGAAGTCTACCAGATGCGTCATAGATTGCAATATTTTCATGTTGTTTTCCTGGTGCATATGTATAATAAGGTATGCTCACAATTTCCACTTATGTATGATCTCTGCCCGCACCATACCATGAAATCTATCTCTCCTGATGTTAATAATCTGATCAGCACCCGTGATGCGAATCCATGAGTCCCAGGCCACAGACTAGGAATGTGGGCTCTTACACACCAGAACACATGACTGGCCCTGAATTTTACTTTTGGACCAATCTTTTGCCTGAACTTGGGAAGAAGCTGGCCTGCTGTGATTATTCGTGAAGGTAATGAGTAGTAACCTCACAGAAGGTAACATTTTCCCTTGGTTCATGAGTTTAGCATGGAACACGTTGTCTTTGTAGTATTCTTCTTAATATATTTCCAATGGCCTACCTTTCTGTAGCATCATTAAGCATTTGGAGGAGATTCACAATCCTTGAAAGTTTATCTTCTCTAATCTCTTTCAGCCTCAAAAGCTTTATGCCGTGAATCTGCACAGCTTTTTGGATTTTTTCTTTCCCTCTGGGAACCACCAATCCAAAGTGAAGGCTGCCATCAAAGCTAAAATGCTCTGTTTGGCCCCAATGAAATTCTCTCCCCCATCTCTTGTCATAGAAGAGTATTGATTATGTGGTTTGCCACCGTATGTGAGGAAGCTAGCTGAAAATTAGAACATTACACTTATATTTAACGAAAAATAAACATGCCAGAGCTGAGGATGTAAAGCAAACTACTAGCAAACCCTACAGAAATAAAGTAAACCAGTATCTAGACGTAATCTCCTGGAACAATGAAGGATCAGATGTCAAGGTCTAGCCTACCCAAATTCAGAAAAAAAGACATAAAAATATCTTACCTGGAGAGAGGAATTCATCAGATTTGTCTAATTTGTCTCGGAAACATTATGTCCATAAGGTGGTTGCCAGGACAAACTAGAATTTGGCGTTTCTGATCTCAGAATGTCAAACCAACCAAGATGACCTCATGTTCTCAGTGCTCAGTTGGACTTAGGCCAGGGTAACCAAGATTCCTTCAAGTGATCGATGGAAATTCAAAGACAAAACCCAACAATCATGAAGGCACTCACACATCAGCCTAGAGAACATATGGTGATTAAAGAAATACAAAATTCCTAACTTGGAATGAAGGAGAACACACTGATGAGCATATCTATGGGAGACAGCTGTGAAAGACCATGAGGATTGATGTGGATTAAGGCTGCCCCCATTCGAAAGCCCAAGGTTAGCTGGTGAACATGCAGAACTATATGACCCGTTGAATTTCTTTTGGTATGAATTAGAGGTGCCCCAGTGAGAGAAGCCCATGTCATGCTCACCTACATGCCTATCTATGGGGCCAGTTTTGTATCTAGTGTTATATGACCACACAATAAGAAGAACCCATCTGAACTGAAATCATTTAATGACTTTTTACATCATCTTTTCTATTTCCAGGAAAAATAAGTCACGTACCCATGACTGATAAAATTAGTCCTTAACCTCAACTCCAGAAAGCAGCAGGAGCTGTGACTACCCATGGGTCCTTTCCCAATGTAGCAGCAGCAGCTCTTCACTGCCCATAGGTCCCGTCCCCATGCTATCCTGTACCACTGTCTAAATAAAAGAGCACCACTGCCAGACCTTGAGGGTCCAAGAAATCTTTCTTTCAACTCTTGAGCTTGCCGACCATGCATCATATCTTGTGGCCCGTATGGGGAACATGCTTCATCGGTTTGTGAGCTCGAATTCTGGTAAGTGCCCTTTTCTTCCTTGTGCCTCTCTCTTTTTCGAGGATGGATCTAAATTCACTTCTCCATCAGGAACTGTCTTGAATAGCTGTATGAATTCATGTTTGCTGCCCATGGCTACTCTATGGTGCAAATCTGGCATTCATCTTGAAGAGAATCAGTGCCTTAAGCCTAAGAGTGATGTAGAATGAATTAATCCATTCCTTCCTGACCCTATCTCTAATATATAAATTTTACGTGGGAACAGGTCAGCCATTTAAGTCATTAGGAATGTTGGCAATCTCCAAGAATCCCGTGGAAGTTTTCTATTCCTAAAGCTGGATTGAGATACCTCCCATTACACTTGACCATCTGAACTGTGTGAATGTCCCAATCGGGACTGCATTTCAGGGAAAGTACCGAACTCTAACCTTTGGTTGAGTATTGGAAACCCTTCTTCGGAGAATGGCTCCAATACACAATTGGGTAGAATGTCCCCCAGCGTGGCGGAAACTTCTTCACTACTTCTCTCCATCATGTTCTCTCTTAAACTTCTCCTATTCTCTTGGGGACCACTCACCAGGCACCTATTACTTCCAGGCAGAATAGGAAAGATGTTCATCAGGCACCTGTTACTGCCAGGCATACCAGGGAAGATATCCAAGGAATGCATGTCTGGGGGACACCCCCATCACCCCTTGCTATAGGCACCCCACAGTAGGAACAGCAGGTAGGATGCTTCCCTAGGTTCAGGGGCGATTTTCAAGGTAATAGACCTGTCTCTTTCATCTTTCTTAGAGTTACAATGGCCAATTTCGTCTCCTTTTGAGCTTTGCAACCGGGAAACAAAGAAATCTTTCAACAGTCAAGTCCTCCAACACTGGGAGACCCAACTTTGGCTTTCTGTGTCTGATCACCCCAGTGATGCCAAGTAGGGTGCCCTCTGTTGGCGGTTGATTCATTGAGTATTTTAGTCACCTACTGAGTTGGCTATGATGTTAGGAGACCTGTGATTTATTCTGTGAACTGTCGTGCTAGGGTAGTATGCCCCAGCATGGGAACTGTTGTGTGACTTTTATCATGATAACCCTCTGGGAATGGACATGAGGGTGAGGTCTGGTGTCTTCTTTTAATTTCTTGGTTTTGCTCATCATGTCCTCTGTTGTCACCAAGTCGAGCTTAATTTCAGGCTGGACTTGAGCAGAACCTGGACCTTCTGTAAAATCGAAAAACTTGAAAATATTTTGAAAGGGACTTAACTCTCAACCCGGGTACTGGGAGCCCCGGCCTCCAGCATGATCCAGGCCTCTGGAGGCACTGCACCTTCGTCCACTTCACTGTCAGTCTGACACTGGCTTTACTGCCATGGGGAATGACGTAAGCATCCCCAGAGACTCACCACTCAGGGTCATTCTAACTAATTAGAAACACTTTCAATTGTATGGGTATGCCCCAGAAACTCCATCTGGGGGAAAATTTGAGAGGTATCTCTGTGCCTTTATGGTGCAGTTGGACAGGTAGATCAACCTAGAATGTCCTTCAAGTTACAGTCCAGTTTCTGAGAAATCAAGGGCAACTTTCCTTACAAAATCCTTGCAAGACTGGAAAGACAGCTCTAGAGGCAGTTCAGATTCCACCTACTTCCTTTATGATGAAAAGGATTCTCATCACCCCTCTCCAGGAACTACTATGTAGCCCATCATTCATTCATAAGACTGAAAAAAAAAAAAGAGGGGAAAGGATAAATGGTCATAAGTGCACCCTTGCAAAAAGTCTACCATCTCGAGGGTCTTCTCCATAAGTATTAGTAAAAAGGCTCAAAACAAAGTGTGGATTCATAACTGGTGAGATTTATATTATTGTACCTGATTCACAGCAGTAGTTTTTAAAACAATGGTTGTACAGTCTCTGTCTATGTGTGTCTATGTGTACATTATACATGTGATATTTTTACCCCTGGATGGTATGGCCAAAATTAAGATCTCTGTTTAGTTGGCTTAAAGAAAGTGCTTACATAAATTCTAAATGTAGTAGAAATTAACTCAGTGCCTTTCAAAGTTAACGTGATGTGAATTAACCTTTGGTAAATGAAAGCTTGTTAAAGTTTGTTGGTTTGATTGAAAATTATCTTGTTGTCAGAGTTGTCAGTATTTGCATAGGATGCAGGCATTCAGCATGGGTTTTCTAGTCATATAAGCTCACTTTCTTAAATTTGTCAGCAAAATAATAGCTTTATATGATGACCAGTTTTGTCTAATGCCTCATGAGGTTTCTGTAGGTAATCTGGACATAATTGTTGGAAAAAATGGTTTAAATACATAAAACTAATAAAAGTGAGTACAATAACTTTTATGCTCTGTATATTTGTTGAAAAACCAACAGCTTCGAAATTTTTCTGTGTAACAATCTTGAGTTTTGCAAAGTTAAGTTAAATGATAAAAAGATGAATATGCGGGTCATTTTTGGATAGGCTGAAACACTGAATCTTTATTAATAAACATATCTAAGTTATCTACTTTGGGCTTCTTCTTGAAGAGGGTAAAACCGTTTGGGTGTATTAAAAAGCATGCCTTGTGTTTTATTGAGAAGTGGCATGTTTCTAAAGTTATGAAGTGTTTAGAATGCTGATATAAAAGACAATTCATAATTATTTACTTTTTTAGCGTTTAGTAGATCTGTTAAGGCTTAAAAGTTCTAATTAACTTATGAATTAAAGCTACAGGAAATTAATAAGGAAAAGAGCTCTGTATTCAGGGAAGTTAAAATGTACACTTTCAGTAAAAAAGTATAAAGAATGGAAATATTTCTGTTTGATGGGTGAAGAAAAATAAATTTGTCCTAATGTACTAGAAAGGAAAAAAGAAAGAGTTGTTGACAAATTCTGGAAACGAAAAAGAAAGCTGAAGAAGGTTTGTGAAGTAGAAATTCTGAAAGGAGTTTTAGGCCTACTCAAGTAGACTAAAGTAAGTTCAATTAAGTGAATGAGTTTGAATGTGAAACATAAGTAGATGCAGAAATTCAAATTTGGTTTTCTCTGAAAGGATACTTTTTCTTGAACTTTGGATCTGCTCTTCATAAAGAGGTTATAAAAGCTCTTCCTTTGAGTAAGTCTACCTAAGAGAGAAATGTGTTTTGTGAAAATAATGAGTGAGGTAACTCTTAAGATTTTTGACTCTTTCTGTCATCACTTTGAATAGATACCTGAGCATTGTTTCACAGTGAGTGTTGTTTCCTATTTGAAGAAGCATTTTAAAAACTTTGGCTATGTTTTGACAAGCTTCTCCCTCAAAAATATTCAAATCCTGAATGAAGTCTTTCTTTTGACCTGGTAGACAGAAGAGAAATTACTCTGAGGATTTTCAAAGGGCCCCTGAGACTTCTCAAAGAAATTTGCTCTCTCTTCCTGTAAGGAGGAAAACATTAAACTAATTAGGCTTATTTTTTCTATTAAATTAAAGGGGAAACTGTGAAACAAGTGATGATAGATATACTTCGGTGGTATTAGATTGGTAAATGTTATTAATATAGATGTCTTAAAATTATATAGCATTGCTAAGATTCTGATCTTTCCTGGTTATCAGTCATAAGACCGCTGATTATCTGGAAGGGTCATATGTCACAGAAGTATCCAAGTTTCTTTTTCAATTGCCCTTTTGAGTCCTTTGTCCATTTGCAGATAGTTGTTGTTTTACTCTGATGCTTTTTTCTTTTGCAAATATATTCCGTCTTCCAAGATATTCCTGGAAAGGATTCTGACACAGAGGGTCTAAACTACAGGTTTCTGATAGACTTTCACATTGTAAAACTGAGCTGAGTAAGAAACTACAGAATTGTAACAGAAACTAAGCTCCTCGATCTGCTAAGGACAGATTTAGCTCAAGAATTGATTATACAGGACTGTGTGAACTGATGAGGACGATTATAATTTTTTAGGACTTCTGTTTGAAATATTGTTGAGTTTTGATGTGTTGTTTTGTTTTCTCATAATGAAGGAAATCTTTTTCTCTTTTCTCTTATGCTAACTTTGACTTACAGCCATTTGGTGAAATTATACCTTTATGAGCAAAACTGAAACATTCATCTTTTTCTCTGTACCTTATCCCTCGAGAATTTGGAAACCCTTTGTGACTGAGTATGGTTATTTAGTGGCAATATTTGCATAAGTTCCATAAGATTCTGTTCTCCTTATCACAGGACACATTGGTTATATTACCAAGGATTTGAGTGGAATGTCATATTTGAAACATACAGGCTCAGATATGACAAGAAAGCATTTCAGGAACAAAGATTGGACTTTCTGGAATACAGCCACTCAGAAACATGGGCCTGGTACCATGTTTACAGAGATTCTGGCAATCTTACCCGTTAAGTAAGGAAACGTGCTTATTTGGCAGGTGCAAGTAACCTCCAAACACTTTGGGGGACCTGAAAGAGAACTCCACTCAAATCTGTAAGTACTGCAGGCAAAATCTGATGGCAAAACCTTGGCTTGGCTTTTCTGGCCTCTAGAGGCTTTCACAGTTCAATCCGAGATTCCTCATAAAAATTTCCAGCAAGGCATTCTTAAAAAAGCCTGTATAAACAATTGCTATTCTTGTAGCTGTTATGTAAATAATTGGAGCAAGTTGTATTGAAACTACACTTTACTTGCAAACCTGTTAAACATGATTCGGCTATCTTTTGTAAAAATGAGGGTGATTTAAGAGAGAAAAAGTTATGTTTCTGTAGAAGCTATAGTAGGCATTCATGGATAATAGATTCTAGCTCTTTCTTCTGCAAGATTCATCTATTACTAATCATAATGTCTCCTTGTGCTCATCTATGTCTGACACCTGCGAGTTCCCTGGCCACAATCAAACATTTTCCTTTAAAACTTCCCCCCAAATACTAACTAGATTTGCCTTGTCACAGGTGGATCCTAAACAACAAGTTCCAAAGGGAAAGTCCCCAACTTATGGATACACACAGGATGGACCATATGAAATTTGGGATGAATGTATTTGGTTCACTCCTACTAGTGGTCAACTCACTAAAAGGTCACTCTTTGTTGGGAACAAACCAATCACACCTGTGATACATGGCCTAATAACAGCCGACCTATGGGACAAATTTGCTGTTATATGTGTTCTCATATCATAGTCTTAAAAAAGTACTGATTGGTTTGGGACTGACTGGGATAGACAGCCCAGCACGCTTTGGTTAGTCCCTAATGGTGCTCAGTGGCTATGCGGCTCCAATTTATGGCCTTTGCTGCCACCTAAATGGATTGCTCGATGCACACTAGGCTTTTACTGGATGCAAGGTAGACCTACATTTACTACATCTCCTCCTGCTAACCTACCCAACTCCAGCAGCGCTGAACCAGCTCTGTCTTCCACTGGTATGACCATCTTTCCGCAATTTTCCTTCCCCAATTAGGTATCGAAAGTGTTGTCTTGCACATGGAAGTCCTAAACAAATTTAATATGAAGGCATTAAATGATACACAACATAGCCTTTCGCTGCTCAATTTAGAAGTATCCCAAGTTTGTAAGGCAGTCCTCCAAATCCAAATGGCACTGGATGTCTTGACAGCAGCACAAGGGGGCACCTATGGCATTATAAAAACTGAATGTTGTGTCTATATTCCCGACTACTGTCAAAATATTTCTGGCTTCCTATCCCAACCACCAAATTAAATCCATGTCTTATCAACCCTAAGTCTAAATGATTGGTTGAACTCCAAGTCAGGACCAGGTTTCTGCACTACTTCAATACTTTATACATTGGGTTAAACATACTGATTGTATTTCTTATAATAGTTTGTTGTCTGTTTCATGTTTGTCTTCCACATGTGAAAAAAGTTTCACCTCCTGGACCACCTCTCGTCAAATGATTCTCTCGTCTCCAGATGCTCTGTATACATTATCAGCCTTGAACTCCACAGGTAAAGGCTTCCAGTCCACTGAACTTCCTACCTGTACCTATGACCCCATTTAGGGACAGCTCTGCGACCTTGTACAGCCATAAGTAGTTACAGAAGACTGACCATCGTCCATATCCCCAAAACTCTCCAGTCCAAATGGGTTCAGGGGGTGTTTATGATGTGGATTAAAGCTGCCCCAGCTAGGGAAGCCCAAGGTGATCTGGCCTACATGCTAAACTATATGAGCCGGTGGAATTAGAGCTGACTCAGGGAGAGAAGCCCAGGGCATAATCACGTACATGCTGATCTACAGGGCCAGATCCATATCTAAAGTTATATGACTGCACAATAAGCAGACCCCATCTGCACTGAAATCATTTAAAGACATTTTACCACATCATTTCTTTTTCCAGTAAAAATAAATCATGTACCCATGACTTATAAAACTAGCACTAACCCTCAACTCAGGGCAGCAGCAGGAGCTTTGACTGATCATGGGTCCCATCCGCAGGGAGCAGCAGCAACTCTTCACTACCCATGGGTCCTGTCCCCATGCTATCCCATACTATTCTCTAAATAAAATAGCACCAATGCCAGACCTTGAATATCCGAGAAATCTTTCATTCGAATCTTCAGCTCGCCAAGCCCATATCAACAATTATACCATGGAAAACAAAAAACCGTCAAAGAAAATGGAAGACACACAGAAATCACACCTGAATAATCCACAATGAAAGATCTCCGTTTTAGAAATACCCTGAACGTTCGAAAGACAAAGAAAGGCACAAACCCCAAACCTGCAGCAAATGTCAAACCTAAGCTAAATGGTAAGGGTGAGTTATGAGACTGCTAAAATGGGGCTCTGAAAACCTGTGTCAATGAAGTTTGCTGTCATAGCAGAGACCCAATTCTGAGAAATCCTCCGAGATCACAGTGGAGAAGAAAAACAAACTGGCCTCGTCTACACAGTGCAAGATTTGTCCCAAATAGCATATTCAACTCACATTCCACATCAAATGCAGGTTTCCAATGGAACATGAAAGGTGCTGGCCAATGGTGCAGTGGTGAAGTCCACAAATTCTGGATCGGCACCCAGGGCAGACCATGCAGAATCCTGGAGGTGAACCTCCTCACTGATGGTCCAGATATTCTGGGGCAGGCTTCCAAGGTAGTGCAGAGGTAGATGGGAAGCAACATCAGACAGCGTCATTCTTGCCCAGCTAATACAGCAGCATAGCCACCAGATGTGAGCACAGCCATAAACATCTGCCAAAAAAAAACCAATGAAAAGTTTCAAAGAATAGGAAAACTGAACCTCTGGAACAAAAACATGCAAGTAAGAAGAAGAAGATTTCTAGGAATAAGCTTAGACAAACAGGTGCAAGCTATGGAAACCAAAAACTAGCAAAGCTTTAGGGAAAGAAATTCCAGAAAACACAAGGAAACAGAAGGGTATTCCATGCTCTAGGAATGTAAGATCTAAAACACCTGAAACGTCCGTAATGGATAAAGCAATCTCTGGATTGCATGCATTCCCAGTCAAATTTACAGCAATCTTTCCCACAGAAATAGAAGAGAAAATCCTAAAGTCTCTATCCAGCAACAAGGGACCCTGAATAACCAAAGCAATTCTGAGGAGAACGAACAAAGTAGGACGTATCACACTTTGATTTCAACATGTAGGACGAAGCTCTTGGTACCGAACCAGCACAGCCTGGTCCCAAAAACAGGCACAAAGAGCAATGGAACAGAATGCAGAACCCAAGGGTCAACTCACACATATATGGACAGCACATTTGCAATGAGGAAGGCAAGAGGAGACAGTGGAGAAAGGAGAGTCTCTAAAATAAATGGTGCTGGGAAGACTGCACAGCCACATGCAACACAATAAGAGTAGATCATGATGTTACACACACACCATCTCAAAATGGATTAAAGCCTTCAACAGAAGTCTTGAAACAGTGAAACTTCTAGGAGAAAACACAGGCAGCTTGCTCTTTGCCATCTGGGGTAGCCGCCTATTTGGAAGAAGCATGTGTGACTGGGCAAGGGCAACAAAGAAAAGAAGAAAGAAGCAGGACTCCATCCATCGTAGAAGCTTCTGTCCAGCGGGGAAACCGTCCACTCAATGCAAAGACAGCACAACAACAGGGAGAGGATGTTTCAAACCACACATCTGAGAAGGGCTGAATAGCCAAAAGACGCAATGACCACACACGTCTCCATAAGAGAAAAAACAAGCCCATTAAAACCTGGGCAGAAGATGGAAACAGAGACTTACCCTAAGAGACAGAAAGGTGGCCAACAGCTGTACGAACACATGTTCAACACCATTAAGTATAAGGCCAAGGCACATCCTCACGGCAATGAGATGACAGCTCCCTGTGTTCAGAATGGCTATAAGGAACAAAACAGGAAACAACAAGTGTCAGAGAGAAGGTGGAGAGAAGGGAAGAGTCCTGCACGACTGGTGGGAGTGCAAACCGATGAGGGCAGTAGGCATAGCCATGTGAAATTGCCTCAGAAATTTCCAAATCCATCTACCATATGATCCAGCTATTCCTCTCCAGCGTGTCTATCCAAAGAACTGCGAAACACTAATGCACACAGATCCGTGCCCCACTATGTACTCCACAGCCTTACTCCCAATATCCAAGACTTGGAAGCCGCCCTGGTGCCCATCAAAGGACCAATGGAGAAGGAAGCTGGGCTGTATGCACACAAAGGCAAAACACTCAGCTGTAAGAAAGAGTGCAGTCCAGCCATTTGTGACAGCAGAATCACTCCTGAGGGTGGAAGGGGAACTGAAACAAGCCCAAGGGAGAAATCAAATACCATCGCATCTCACTTACAAGCAGAAGATTAAAATAAGGACCAACAAACAGGTAGAACGTGATATGGGATTGGTGGTTCCCAGAGGGAACGGGTGGCAGTGGACGGTGGGAGAAAGAGTTGATTAGGCACAAGTGTGGGGTGTGCGCCTGTAATTAGGCTTACTGTGGGGAAGAAGATGTAGCATACACAGAAGTCTAAATCTATGAGGATGTAAATCTGAAAGCTATAGGATTTTCTAATGCTAGGTTATGGAAATCAATTCACCTAAAATCAAAACTCCATAAAGGCAAGCAGGTTTAAGGGATAAAGTTTGCAGGCTGAAAGAGTTTAGAGATTATGAACTTCAAAGGATTGATAATCACCTCGAAATGTTTAATGATGCAACATAAAGGTAGACCATAGCAAAGAGATGAAGAGGAACACTACCAACAGAAACTGACCCGTGCTAAACTCCTGAGCCAACTGAAAATGTTGCTGTCCACGATGTTACTGCTAATTACCTTTACGAATAAACAATGCAGACCAACATCTTCCCACGTTCAAGCCAAAGGTTGGTCCAAAAGTCCACTTCAGGGCCAGCCCTCTGGTGTAGTGGGTAAGTGTCCGTGTTCCACTTGGGCGGTCTGGGACTGGCAGGCTGGCATCGCAGGTGCAGATCCGATTAGGAGCATTAGAAAATATAGATTTCAAGGTATGGTGCCGACAGAGATCATGAAGAAGTAGAAATTGTGAGGATACCTTATGAATACACACCAGGAAATGAACCATGAGAATATTACAATCTATGAACACATCAGGTACACTTCCCCAAATGATGAAGGAAGGAAAACATGTGACATGCCAAGGTGGAAACACCAGACTGCTATGAGTTGACATGATCATTGCTCATCAGAGGATTGCTTGGGTAACTTCAGCTTTGCAGGGACGCCAGGACTTTCTGTGGGGAAAGTCCACACATTTGGCCACATCCACAAAAGATAAGAGATAAATCCCAGGACTATCTTAAAGGAAAGAAACCACTGTCTAGAAGGAATGTACTAGAACTTTCAAGGTTCAAGGATAAAGTTAGAAACCGAAAAGAAGTCCAGAAAAAGGAAAACTATCACACCTGGAAAGGGGGAGTCGCCAGACTGGTATGAGATGGCTCTGAAACACTGTGTGCATGGAGGTTGTCAGGACAACTTAGAATTCTGAGCGTGTTTATGACATCACGGTGACCACGTCACCAAAGTTGGCCATAGGTTTCCAGCTCTAGGATTGGCCTGGGCTAGGATATTCAGGTGAGTGGTACACAGAAACAGCATTTCCAAACACAAACCGGGCACAGAAATTTCAAGACATCAAAGAGACGCTAATTCAAGGGATGAGAAAGGATTCATTGGGAAGAAGAGACAATAGAGGTTCAAGTACTCAGAGGACAACATTGTCATCTATGGAAGTCTGGGGAGGCCATGCTGATTCAAGCTGGAAATGTGTTCTGAAAAACGAGGCCAGACCCGGGGCTTATCAGACCTACGTTGCCCTTCTGCCTTACCCATAATACAAAGTCAAGAATGATCAATTGAGGACATTGAAGTGAAGAATCGAGGCCTCCTTTCCTATGCCCCTAGCATTCTTGAAGAGAATTCTCAATTCCCACAGCTCTCAAGTCATGGGGGCCCACTGGGTATATGCCAATATGTCACAAGAGAGCTCATTGAAGCCTTGAAGGAATGGACGCCTGCAAAGCTTGGGTATGTCTCTTGGTTTGGAGGGGCTCTAGGAGTGTGCTGAAAAGTACCCTTTTGCAGAGGGCTTCCATCCTTTGTGAAGGCTGGCCTCCCAGGTTACAGGGCTCAGTGGGATCAGTGAGATTCTCTCCCCATATCTCTTATGGTAGAAGGAGTATTGATTATGTGTTTCCATACCACATGTAGAGAGGATGACAGAAAATTAGAACATTACCATTAAATTTAAAGAAAAATAAACATACCACAGCTGAGGATGTAAATTAAACAAATAACAAACCCTGTAGAAATAAAGTAAGCCAGTATCTAGACGTAATCTAGTGGAAAGTTCAAGGATCAGTGGTCAAGCTCGAAACGTCCCAAATCCAGAAAAGGGACAGAAGGTCTCTCACCAGCAGAGGGGAATTCATCAGATTCATCTAATTTGTGTCAGAACCATTGGGCCCATGAAAGTGGTTGCCACGATAACCTTGAACCTGAAGTTTATCATCTCACAATGTCAAACGAACCAAGATGACCTCGTGTAGTCAGTGCTCAGTTGGATCTAGGCTAGGATAGCAAAGATTCCCTCAAGTGAATGATGGAAATTCCAGGACAACACCCAGCAATCACGAAAGAACTCACACCTTGGCCTACAGAACATATGGTGATTAAAGAAATACAAAATTCCTAAAATGGAGTGAAGGAGAACGCACTGATAGGCATGTCAAAGGACAAGCTCATAAAGAACATGACGATTGGACCATGGAAAAGAAAACAGGGTCCCATAAAATGGAAGGCCAACAGAAATCACACCTCAATAATCCACAGTGAAAGATGTCAGTCCTTAGACAGACTCCGCTTGAACGATTGAAAGTCCGGGAAAGTCACAACGCCAAAAACTGCAGGGAAGGTCTAACCTGGCCTAACTGGGAAGGGTGAGTTATGAGACTGCTCCACGCGTGCTGTAAAACCCTGTGTCCACCAAGCTAGACTGGACAGAGGAGACACGATTCTGAAAAATCCTCCGACATCACAGGGGGCCACAGAATCAACCTGGCCTCATCTACACAGGGCCAGAGTTGGGTTCAAGTAGCATATTCAAGTCACATTCCCCTCAACCGCAGGTTGCCAATGGAGCACGAAAGGCTCCAGCCAGTGGGCCAGCGGTGAAGTCCACGTGTTCTGGGTCGGCAGGCCAAGGTCGGCCACGTGGAATCCTGGGGGGTCAGCCTCCTCAATGATCGTCCAGCCATTCTGGCTCAGGCGTGCAAGCTAGTGTAGAGGCAGATGGGAAGCGATGTTAGACAGCACCACTCTTCCTCAGCAAAGAGAGCAGCACGGTCAGCAGATTTGAGCACAGCCATAAACTTCTGCCAAACATAACCAATTAAAAGTTGCAAAGAATAGAAAAGCTGAACCTCAAAAAAAAACCCATGCCAGTGAGAAGAAAATGATATCTGCGAATAAACTTGGACAAACAGGAGAAAGTGATGGAAACCAAAAAGTAGCAAAGTTTTGGGGAAAGAAAATACACAAGACACAAGGAAATGCAAGGCTATTCCGTGCCCTTCGAATGCAACAATGGACACACTTGAAACGTCCATACGGCATAAAGCTGACAAATAAAAATGGGAAGCAATTGGATATATTGGACTATACGAAGAAGCCATTTGGTATAAACCTAATTCGGCCTGATTTTGTTTTTTCCAAAAGGGCGTGACTATGGCTATTTAGCACTCATTGCGTATCTGCTTAGACATTTCCTATGGCCCTTGAGATAAAGGTGCAACTTCCCCCCACATTAGCATTTCTTTAGGGATAAGCATTTCTCCCTAGGCTAGGAACTGATTGCTGCACTCACCTTTGACCACCCAGCTCACCTGTGACCAGTCAGCTGGAGACAACAGACTGCCACACTACTGGGTTCACTGAGACAGAAGACCTACCTGCTATTTCCATCAATCGCTGTGCCAACAGAGCAGTCTCGCGACTATTGTAAATGGGACATTTCAATCCTATGTGAAACATCCTCTATGAGGGGAATACAACCAGTCTGTGCACCCCACTTCTCTGATGCTCTTTCTTCCTTTGGGTAGAAAGGCCCCGGGTTATAATCCTCAGATTGAAGCTCAGAATAAACTCCCCCAAATTTTCATTTACAGATTGGTTATGGATTATTTTTGTCGACAAAGCAATGTCTGGATTCCATGCAGTCCCAGTCAAAGTTGCAGCAATCTTTCCCACAGAAATAGAAGAGAGAATCCTAAAGTTTCTATCCAGCAACAAAGGACCCTGAATAGCAAAAGGAATCCTGGGGAAAACGAACAAAGCAGCAATTATCACACTTTCTTACTTGCACATGTAGGACGAAGAGGTGGGTACCAAAACAGCACAGCCTGGCCTGCAAAGGAGGCACACAGCTGCATGGAACAGAATTGAGAGCCCAGAAATCAACTCACACATCTATGGACAGCCCATTTTCGACCAGGGAGCCAAGAGGAGAAAGCGGAGAAAAGAGACTCTAGACAGGAAATGGTGCTGGAAAGACTGCACAGCCAGATGTAACACAATGAGAGTAGACCGTGATGTTACACCAGGCACACACACCACCTCGAAATGGATTAAAGCCTTGAATGGAAGACTTGAAACCGTGACACTTCGAGGAGAAAACGCAGGCAGCTTGCTCTTTGCCGTCTGGCTTGGCAGCCTATTTGGAAGAAGCATGTGTGACTGGGCAAGGGCAACAAAGGAAACAAGAAACAAGCGGGACTCCATCCAACACAGAAGCTTCTGCCCCACCAACGACACCATCAACTCAGTGCAAAGACGTCACAACAACTGCGACAGCAGGTTTGCAAACCACACATCGGAGAAGGGGTGAATAGCCAAAAGATCCAATGAAGTCATACGTCTCCACAGGAGAAAAAACAACGAGCCAAATAAATCCTGGGCAAAAGATGGTAACAGACATTTCTCCCAGGAAGATAGAAAGATGGCCAACAGGTTGTATGAAAACATGCTCATCATCATTAAGTCTCTGCTCAATGCAAATACGAACTGCACTGAGATAGCTCACAGTGGTCAAAATGGCTATAAGGATGAAGACAGGAACCAACAAGTTTCAGAGAGGAGGTGGAGAGAAGGCAAGCCTCCTGCACTGCTGGTGGGAGTGTAAACCGGTGCAGCCACTACGCGAAGTGGTGTGGAATCGCCTCAGAATTTTCAGAATCCATCTACCACATGATCCAGGTATTCCTCTGTGGCATATATATCCAAAGATCTTGGAAACACTAATGCACAGAGATCCATGCACCGCTGTGCTCACCACAACCTTACTCCCGATATCGAAGACAGGGCAGCCTCCCTGGTGCCCATCAAGGGACGAACGGACAAGAAAGATGGGCTATCGCCACACAACGGCATATCACTCAGCTTCAGGAACAGATGCATTCCAGCCATTTGTGACCAACAGAATGGCTCCTGAGGGTTTTAGGGGCATGCAAACAAGCCCCAGAGGGAAGGTCAAATACCATAGGGTCTCACTTACAAGGAGAAGAGGAAAAAAAGGACCAAGAAACAGGTAGCACGTGACATGTGATTTCTGGTTCCCAGAGGGAAAGGTGGCGGGGCCCAGAGGGAGAAATAGTTGATTTGACACAAGTGTGTGGTGAGGGCCTGTAATTAGGCTTACGGTGGTGAAGATGATGTAACGTACACAGAAGTCTAAATCTATGAGGATGTAGATCTGAAAGGTATAGGATGTTATAATGCTGGGTTATGGCAAACAATTCACGTAAAATCAAAACTCCCAAAAGACGTTAAGGTTCACGGCTTAAAGCTTTGGAGTCTGTAAGAAATTAGAGAAGATGAACTTCGAAGGATTGGTAATCACCTCAAAATGCTTAAGGACGCTACAGAAAGGTAGACCATTGCAAGGAGACGAAGAGGAACACTACCAAGAGAACGTGTTCCATGCTAAACTCATGAACCAGCGGAAAATGCTACCGTCCATGATGTTACTAACTGCCTTCACGAATGATCGAAGCAGGCCAACATCTTCCCTAGAACAGGCCAATGTTTTGTCCAAGAGCCCAATTCAGGGTCGGCCCTGTGGTGTAGCAGGTAAGTGCCCAAGTTCTGATTGGGCGGCCCGGGCTTCACCTGCTATCATCAGGGTTGCAGATCAGATTACTAGCATTAGGAAATACAGATTTCACAGTATGGTGGGCACAGAGATCATAAAGAAGTAGAAATTCTGAGGAGGCATTTTCAATACACACCAGAAAATGAACGCTGAGAATATTACAACCTATGAATGCATAAGGTACAATTTCCCAAATGATGAAGGAAGGAAAACATGTGACCTGCCCAGGTGGAATTGTCAGACTCCTAGGAGATGACACACTCATTGTGCATCAGAGAATTGCCTGGGCAAATTCAACTTGGGAGGAGCTCCAGGAATTTCTCTGGGGAAGGTCCACCCTTTTGGCCACATCCACAAAAGATAAGAGAGAAAACCGGGGATAATCTTCATGGAAAGAAACCCGTGTCTAGAGGGAATGTTGTAGACCTTTCAAAGTTCAAGTAGAAAGTTAGAAACCGACAAGAAATCCAGAACTGGGAAAACTATCCTACTTGGAAAACAGGAGTAGTCAGACTGGTATGAGATGGCTCGGAAACACTGAGCGCATGGAGGTTGTCAGTACAACTTAGAATTCTGAGGGTGTTTATGACATCAAGGTGAAAATGTCACCCAAGATGGCCACATGTTTACAGTCCAAGGATTGGCCTAGGCTAGCAGAATCAAGTGAGAGATACCCAGAAACAGCTTTTCCAAACAGAAACCGGGCACAGAAACTTGAAGAGACCAAAGAGACGCTGATCCAAGGCATGAGAAAGGAATCATTGTGATGATACCTCATGCTTTCTTCATTTTCTTCCATTCCAAGAGCACTGAATTCCCTTCCGTTTCCTTGTGTCCTCTGGAATTTCTTTCCCAAAGGTTTGCTATTTCTCGGTTTACATAGCTTTCACCTGTTTTGTGCAGGTTATCCCTAGATTACTTGTTTTTCTTTCTAGCATGCTTTTTTGTTTTTTGAGGTTCAGTTTTTCTATCATTTGCAACTTTTAATTGGTTTTGTTTAGGCAGATGTTTATTGCTGTGCTCATATCTGCTGGCAATGCTGCCGTATTTGCTGAGGAATACTGGCCCTGTCTAACGTCGCTTCCCATCTGCCTCTACACTACCTCGGACGCCTGCCCCAGAAAGGCTGCACGAGCGGTGAGGAGGCTCACCCCCAGAATTCCATGCGGCCAACCACACGCTGCCGACACAGAACACGCGGACGTCACCTATGCAACACTGGCTGGCCCCTTTCGTGTTCCATTGGCAACCTGCAGTTGAGTGGAATGTGAGTTGAATATGCTACTTGAGCCCAAATCTGGTCCTGTGTAGACGAGGCCAGGTGGTTTTTCCGGTCCACTGGGATTTGTCAGAATTGGGTCTCTGCTGTCCCAGCAAGCATCATGGACACAGGGTTTCAGAGCCAGCTTGGAGCAGTCTGAGAACTCACCCTTCCCAGTTAGCCCAGGTTTGACATTCACTGCAAATTTTGGGGTTGTGACTTTCTCGGACTTTCAAACATTCAAGGAGACTCTTTGTAAACACTGACTTCATTCACTGTGGAGTATTCAGGTGTGATTTCTGTTTGCCTTCCATTTTCTGGGAGCTTGTTTTCTTTCCTTAGTTTAATCGTAGTGGTCTTTCTGATCTCTCTCCCTTCGATATGCTTATCAGTGGGTTCTCCTTCATTCTAGGTTAGGAATTCTGTATTTTTTTAATCACCATAGGTTCTGTAGGCCGACGTGTGGGTGCTTTGGTGATTGTTGGATGTTGTCTTCGAATTTCCATCTGTCAGTTGAAGGAATCTTTGCTATCCTAGCTTACGTCCAACTGAGAACTGAGGACACGTGTCCATCTTGCTTCATTTGACATTGTGAGATGAGAAACTCCAGGTTAGACGTTGTCCTGGCAACCACCTTCACGGACACAATGGTTCTGAGACAAATTCGATGAGTCTGATGAATTCCTCTCTCCAGGTGAGAAATCCTTCCGTCTCTTTCCCTGGATTTGGGAAGTTTCGACGTTCAGCCCTGAACCTTAAACGCTCCCCTAGATTACATCTAGATACTGGCTTACTTTATTTCTACAGAGTCTGTTACTGTTTGATTGACATCCTCAGCTCTGGCGTGTGTTTTTTTCTTTAAATATCATGGTAATGTTCTAGTTTTCAGTCAACCTCCTTCCGTATGGTGTCAAAACACAGAATCAGTACTCCTTCTATGGCAAGAGATGGGGGAGTTAATTTCATTGGAGCCCAACTGAGCACTGTAGCCTGGCAGGGCAGCCTTCACACAGGAATGAAGCCCTCTGGAAAAGGGTGCTTTTCAGCACACTTCTAGAGCCCTTCAAACCAAGCCACATACCCCAAGCATGACAGGCGTCCATGCCTTCAAGGCTTCAAAGAGATCTCTTCGGAAACCTTAGCATGTAGCCCGTGGGCCCCGTGAGGCCAGAGCTATGCAAAGGTAGAGTTCTCTTCAAAGGATGTTAGGAGCCTACAAAAGGAGTCCTTGATTCTTCTCTTCAACGTCCCCAAGAGATCATTCTGTACTTTGTATTATGAGTAAGGCAGAAGGACAATGTAGGTCTGATAAGCCCCAAGTCTGGCCTCTTGTTTCAAATCAAGTTCCAAGATTGAATTTGCACGACCTAACCATCTACTTGAGTAGGTGACAATGTTCTCCTCTCAGTGCTTCTCCATCTATTATCGCTTGTTCCCAATGATTCCTTCTCCTTTGAATCAGAGTCTGTTTGATCCTTTCAAGTTTTTGTTTAGAAAAGCTGTTTCTGGGTATCTCTCACTTGAGTGTCATAGACTAGGCCAATCCTCGGACTGTAAACATGCGGCCATCTTGGGTGACATGTTCACCGTGATGTCATAAACACCCTCAGATTCTAAGTTGTCCTGACAACCTCAATGCACACAGTGTTTCAGAGCCGTCTCATCCCAATCTGACTAGTCCCCCTTTCCAGGTAGGATAGTTTTCCTTGCTCTGGATTTCTTGTCGGTTTCGAACTTTCTCCAAGGACTTGAAGGGTCTCCTATGTTCCCTCTAGACACCGGTTTCTTTCCTTTAAGCTTATCCCGGGTTTTATCTCTTATCTTTTGTGGATATTGCCAAATGGGTGGACTTTCCCCAGAGAACGTCTGGGAGGCCCTCTCATGTTGAAGTTGCCCAGGCATTCCTCTGATGCACACTGATCTTGTGATCTCCTAGCAGTCTGACAATTCCACCTTGGCAGGTCTCATGTTTTCCTTCCTTCATCATTTGGGGAACTGTTCCTTATGCATTCATAGATTGTAATATTCTCGTGGATCTTTTTCTGGTGCGTACTGATAAGGACTCCTCACCATTTCTACTACTTTACGATCTCGGTGACCACCAGACCTTGAAATCTGTATTTCCTAATGCTAGTAATCTGATCCGCACACGTGATGCTAGCCTGTGAAGCCCGGGCCGCCCAAGCGGATGTGGGCACTTACCTGCTACACCACAGCCCGGCCCCAAATTGGGCTTTTGGACCAACCTTTGGCCTGAAATTGGGAAGATGTTGGCCTGCTTCGATCATTCGTGAAGGGAAGCGGTAGTAATATTAGGGTCGGTAACATTTGCCGTTGATTCATGATTTGGCTCGGACCATGTTCTCTTGGTAGTATTCCTCTTCATCTCTTTGCAAAGGTCTACCTTTCTGTATCATCATTAAGCATTTGGAGGTGATTGCTAATCCTTGGATGTTCATCTTCTCTAATCTCTTTCAGCCTCCAAAGCCTTAGGCCGTAAATCTGCACCCCTTTTTGGTGTTTTGATTTTATGTAAATTGATTTCTTTAACCCTGCATTCTAACATCCTATAGCTTTCAAATCTACATCCTCATAGATTTAGACTTCTGTGTAGGTTACATCCTCCTCACCAACGTAAGCCTAATTACAGGCCCCCACCACACACTTGTGCCTAATCAACTCTTTGTCCCTCCGTCCCCCGCCCCCATTTCCCTCTGGGAACTGCCAATCCTATGTCACGTGCTACCTGTTTGTTCCTCTTCTCCTTGTACGTGAGATCCTGTGGTATTTGACCTTACCCCAGTGCTTGTTTCAGTTCCCCTGATACCCTCAGGAGCCATTAAGGTGGTCACAAATGGCTGCACTGCATCTGTTCCTACAGCTGAGTGCTATGCCATTGTGTGTCTATAGCCCATCTTCCTTCTCCATTCGTCCCTTGATGGGCATCAGGGAGGCTTCCAAATGTTGCATATCGGGAGTAAGGCTGTGGGGAATACAGCGATGCACGGATCTCTGTGCATTAGTGTTTCCAAGATCTTTGGATATATACGCCGCAGAGGAATACCTGGACCATGTGGTAGATGGATTCAGAAAATTCTGAGGCAATTCCACACGACTTCGCGTACTGGCTGCACTGGTTTACCCTCCCAACAGCAGTGCAGGAGGCTTCCCTTCTCTCCACCTCCTCTCTGAAACTTGTTGGTTCCTGTCTTCATCCTTATAGCTATTCTGACCACTGTGAGCTGCTATCTCAGTGCCGTTCGTATTTGCATTGAGCAGAGACTTAAGGATGATGAGCTTGTTTTCATACAACCTGTTGTCCATCTTTCTATCTTCCTGGGAGAGCTGTCTGTTTCCATCTTTTGCCCTGGTTTTATTGGGCTCGCTGTTTTGTTTCCTGTGAAAACGTATGAGTTCATTGGATCTTATGGCTGTTCACCTCTTCTCCGATGTGCGGTTTGCAAACATCTGCTGTCAGTTGTTGCACAGTCTTTGCAGTCAGTCGCTGGTGTCATTGGCTGGGCAGAAGCTTCTGCGTTGGATGGAGTCCCGCTTGTTTCTTGTTTCCTTTGTTTCCCTTGCCCGGTCACACATGCTTCTTCCAAACAGGTGGCTAAGCCTGATGGCAAAGAGCAAGCTGCCTGCGTTTTCTCCTAGAAGCTGCACGTTTTCAAGTCGTCCATTAAAGGCTTTATCCATTTCGAGGTGGTGTGTGTCCCTGGTGTAACATCAAGGTCTACTCTCACGGTGTTCCATGTGGCTGTGCTGTCTTCCCAGCACCATTTCTTGTCGAGACTCTCCTGTCTCTGCTGTCTTCTCTTGGCTCCCTGGTCGAAAATGGGCTCTCCATATGTGTGTCAGTTGACCTCTGGGCTCTCGATTCTGTTCCATGGGTCTGTGTGCCTCTTTTGGGAGCCAGTCTGTGCTGTTTCCATACCTAGCACTTAGTCCTATATCTGGAAATCAATAAGTGTGATGCCTGCTGCTTTGTCCGTTTTCCTCAGTATTCCTTTGGCTATTCAGTGTCCTTTGTTGCTGGATAGAAACTCTAGGATTCTCTCTTCCATTTCTGTGGGAAATAGTGCTGCGACTTTGACTGGGACTGCATGGAATCCAGAGATGGCTTTATGCGGTATGGACGCTTCAAGTGTGTTAGTTCTTCCATTCGAAGAACACGGAATAGCCTTCCGTTTCCTTGTGTCTTCCAGAGTTTCTTCCCCAGAATCTTTGCTAGATTTCGGTTTCCATAGCTTTCTCCTGTTGGCCAAGGTTATTGCTAGACATCTTTTACTTCTTACTGGCATGCTTTCTTTTTTGAGGTTCAATTTTTCAATTCTTTGCAACGTTCGATTGGCTTTGTTTTGGCAGAAGTTTATGGCTGTGCTCACATCTGCGAGCCGTGCTGCTGTATTTGCTGTGGAAGAGTGGAGCTGTCTAATGTCGCTTCCCATCTACCTCTACACTACCTCACACATCTGCCCCAGAATGGCTGGAGGAGCCGTGAGGATGCTCACCTGCAGGATTCCATGTGGCCGAAGCTGGGCTCCCAAACCAGAATGCGCGGAATTCACCACTTCCCCACTGGCCAGCCCCTTTCGTGTTCCATTGGCAACCTGCAGTTGAGTGGGATGTGACTTGAATATGCTACTTGAGCCCACCTCTGGCCCTGTGTAGATGAGGCCAGCTTCTTTTTCTGGCCCTCTGTGATGTCGGAGGATTTGTCAGAATCGTGTGGCTGCTGTCCTGTCTAGCCTCGTGGATGCAGGCTTTCAGAGCCCACGTGGAGCAGTCCCATAACTCACCCTTCCCAGTTAGTCCAGGTTTGACCTTCGCTGCAGTTTTTGGTGTTGTGACTTTCTCGGACTTTCAAATGTCGAGTCAGAGTCTGTCTAATGACTGAAGTCTTTCACTGTGTATTATTCAGATGTGATTTCTATTGACCTTCCATTTTCAGGGAGTTTTCCCTCTTTTCCAAAGTCTAATCGTTGTGGTCTTTCTGACCTGTCTCTCTTCAATATGCTTATCAGTCCGTTCTCCTTCATTGCAAGCTATGACTTTTGTATTTCTGTAATCACCATATGTTCTGTATGCCGAGGTCTGAGTCTTTTCGTGATTGTTGCGTGTTGTCTTGGAATTTCCATTGGTCACCTGTAGGAAACTGCTATCCTGGCCGAGGTGACACTGAGCCCTGAGAACACGTGGTCGTCTTGGTTGCTTTGACATTCTGAGATCAGAAACTCCAGATTCGAGGTTGTGCTGGCAACCGCCTTCAGGGACGTTATGTTTCCGAGACATATTAGAGAAATCTGATGAACTCTGCACCAGGTAAGATACTTTTCTGTCTCATTTCTGGATTTGGGAAGTTTCGAACTTTACTCCCGATCCTTGAGTGTTCCACTAGATTACGTCTAGATGCTGGCTTACTATATTTCTATAGAGTGTTTTACTTGTTCGATTTACATCCTCAGCTCTGGCATGTTTATTTTTCTATAAACATAATTGTAATGTTCTAATTTTGAGCCAACCTCCTTACATATGCTGTCAATACACGATATTAATAATCATTCTACTTCAAGAGATATGGGGAGAGAATTTCATTGATGCCAAACCAAGCATACTAGCCTGGTAGGGAAGCCCTCACAAAGCAACGAATCCGTCTGGAATAGGGTGCTTCTCAGCACAATTCTGGAGCCCTGTCAAACAATGGGACATACACGAAGCATGACGGGGGTCCATTCCTTCAAGTGTTCAAAGAGATATCTCGTGACACATTAGCATGTACCAAATGGGCCTCTGTAATGCCTGAGCCATGGAAAGTGGGACTTCTCTTCAATGAATGCTAGGGGCATAGGAAAGGAAGCATCAATCATTGTCTACTGTGTCCTCAGGAGATCATTCTTAATTTTGGATTATGATTAAGGCAGAAGGACAATGTAGGTCTGATAAGCCCCAAGTCCAGCCTCTGGTTTCAAATCGAGCTTCAAGCTTGCATCAGCATGGCCTCCCCATACACTTGAGTAGATTACAATGTTCTCCACTCAGCACTTGTCCCCCTATTATTGCTTCCTCACAATGACTTCTTTCTTACCCCTTTAATCAGCGTGTATTCTCTCTCTTCAAGTTTCAGTGCCTGGTTTCTGTTTTTAAATTCTCTTCTGGGTATCTCTAACTTGAGCATCGTAGGCTAGGACAATCCTCAGACTATAACCATGAGGCCATCTTGGGTGACATGTTCACTGTGATGTCATAAACTCCCTCAAACTTCTAAGCTGTCCCAGCATCTTCTATACACACGACTACTCTCCCTTTCCAGCTTGAATAGTTTTCCATTTCCTGGATTTCTTGTGGGTTTCTAACTTTATCCTTGAACTTTTAAATGTCTACTACATTCTCTCTAGACATGGTTTATTTACTTTAAGTTTATCCTGGTTTTTATCTGTTACATTTTGTGAATATGGCCGAATGTGTAGACTTTCCCCAGTGAAAGTCCTGGAGTCCATCCAAAGTTGAAGTTGCCCACTCAAGCCTCTGATGTGCAATGATCGTGTCATCTCATGCAGTCCGCCAATTCTACCTATGCAGGTCACATCACTTCCTTCAGTCTGTATTTAGGGAAGTGTACCAGATGTGTCATAGATCGCAATATTTTCATGTTTTTTTTCCTATTGCCTATCTCTGATGTATGCTCACAATTTCGACTTCTTTGTGATCTCTGTACACACCATACCATGAAATCTATCTTTCCCAACGTTACTAATCTGATCAGCACCAGTGATGCGAATCCATGAATCCCAGGCCACCCAATAGGAATGTGGGCACTTACACTCCTGAACACATGGCTGGCCCTGAATTTTACTTGTGGACCCATATTTTTCCTGAACTTGGGAAGAAGATGGCCTGCTGTGATTATTCGTGAATGTAATTACTAGTAACATCATAGACGGTAACATTTTCCCTTGGTTCATCTGTTTAGCACGGAACACATTCTCTTCATAGTGTTCCCCATCATCTATTTGCAATGGTCTACTTTCTGTAGCATCATTAAGCATTTGGAGGAGATTCACAGTCCTTGGAAGTTCATCTTCTCTAATCTCTTTCAGCCTCAAATCCTTCATGCCCCAAATCAGCACGCCTTTTTGGATTTTTTCATTCCCTCTGGGAATCACCAATCCAAAGTGAATGCTGACATCCAAAGCTAGAATGCTCAGTTTGGCACCAGTGAAATTCTCTCCCATCTCTGGCCGTAGAAGATTATTGACTATGTGTTTTGACAGCATATGTGAGGAAGTTGGCTGAAAATTAGAACATTACACTTATATTTAATGAAAAATAAACATGCCAGAGCTTAGGGTGTAAATCAAACAACTTACAAACCCTACAGAAATAAGGTAAAGCAGTATCTAGATGTAATCTACTAGGAGGACCATGGATCCAGGGTCAAGTTCCAGCCTTCCCAAATTTAGAAAAGAGACATAAAAATATCTCACCTGGAGACAGGAGATCATCAGATTTCTCTAATTTGTCTCAGAAACATTATGTCCATAAGGTGGTTGCCTGGACAACCTAGAATTTGGAGTTTCTGATCTCAGAATGTCAAACCAACCAAGATGACCTCGTGTTCTCAGTGCTCAGTTGGACCTAGGCTAGGATAGCAAAGATTCCTTCAAGTGAACGATGGAAATTCAAAGGCAATGCCCAACAATCATGAAAACACTCACACATCAGCCTAGAGAACATATGGTGATTAAAGAAATACAAAATTCATAACTTGGAATGAAGGAGAACGGACTGATAAGCGTATCTATGGGAGATAGCTGAGAAAGACAATGACGATTGATGTGGATTAAGGCTGCCCCAGCTCGAAAAGCCCAAGGTTACCTGGCCTACATGTCAAAGCATATGACCTGGTGAATTTTTTTTGGTATGAATTAGAGGCGCCCCAGTGAGAGAAGCCCAGGTGATGCTCACCTACATGCCTATCTATATGGCCAAATTGCTATCTAATGTTATACGACCACACAATAACCAGACTCCATCTGTACTGAAGTCATTTAATGGCTTTTTACATCATCTTTTCTTTTTCCAGTAAAAATGTCACGTACCCATGCCTTATAAAATTTGCCCTTACCCTCAACTCAGGGCAGCGGCAGGACATCTGACTGCCCATGGCTCCTTTCCCCATGCAGCAGCAGCAGCTATTCACTGCCTGTGCGTCCAGTTCCCATGCCTGCAGCTCTTCACTACCCATAGGTCCTGTCCCCATGAAGCAACTCTTTACTCCCAATGGGTCCTGTCCCTATGTTATTCTGTACCATTCTCTAAATAAAAGAGCACCTCTGCCAGGCCTTGAGAGACCAAGAAATCTTTCTTCCGACTCATCAGCTTGTTGACCCACCATCATATATTGTGGCCCCCCTATCGGGAACTTGCTTAATTGGTTTCTGAGCCCAACTTCTGGTAAGTGCCCTTTTCTTCCTTGTGCCTCTCTCTGTTTCGAGGATGAATCTAAATTCACATCTCCATCAGGAACTGTCTTGGATAGCTGTATGAATCCACGTTTGCTGCCCATGGCTACTCTATGGGGCAAATCATGACATTCAGCTTGAAGAGAATCAGTACCTTAAGCCTAAGGGCGATGTAGAGTGAATTACTCCATTCCTTCCTGACTCTATCTCTAATATACAAATTTTAGGTGGGCACGGGTCGGCCACTTAAATCATTAGGATAGTCAGCAATCTGCAAGACTCCCTTGGAAGGTTTCTCTTCCTAAGGTTGGATTGGGATACCTCCCATGGCACCTGACCATGCTCTGAACTGTGTGAATGTCCCAATTGGGACTCCAGTTCAAGGAAAGTACCAAAGTCTAACCTTTGTTTGCGTATGGGAAGCCCTTCTTGGAGAATGCCTCCAACACGCAATTGGGTAGAATCTCCCCCAGAGCGGGAGAAAATGCCTCACTAATTTTCTCCATCCTGTTCTCTCTTGAACTTCTCCCTTTCTCTTGGGGACCATTCACCAGGCACCTATTACTGCCAGGCAGAATAGGAAGGATGTTCACCAGTCACCTGTAACTTCCAGGCATACCAGGGAAGATATGCAATGGATGCAATGCTGGGGGACACCCCCATCACCCCTTGTTATAGGAACCCCACAGTAGGAATGACAGGTAGGATGCTGCCCCAGGTTCAGGGGGGATTTTCAAGGTAATGGACCTGTCTCTTTCATCTTTCTTAGAGTTGCAATGGCGATTTTCGTCTCCTTTTGAGCTTTGCAACAGGGAAGCAAAGAAATCTGTCAACAGTCATGGCCTCCACCCCTGGGAGCCCAAACTTGGCATTTCTGGGCCTGATCACCCCGGAAAGCCCAAGTAGGGTGCCCTCTCTTGGGGGTTGACTCATTGAGTGTTTTAGTCACCTACTGAGTTGGCTATGAGGGTAGCAGACCTGTGATTTATTCTGTGAACTGTCATGCTACAGTAGTGTGCCCCAGCACGGGAACTGTTGTGTGAGCCTTCTCTTGATAACCCACTTTGAGCGGCCATGAGGGTGAGGTCTGATGTCTTCATTTCCTTTCTTTGTTTTGCTCATCATGTCCTCTTTTATCACCCAGTCTTGGTTAAGTTCAGGCTGGACTTGACCAGAACCTGGAACGTCTGTAAAATCGGAAAACTTGAACACCTTTTGCAAGCAACTTCATTCTCAACCCGGGTACTGGGAGCCCCGGCCTCCAGCCAGTTCAAGCCCTTTGTATGCATTCCACCCTTCTCCACTTCACTGTCAGTCGGACACTGGCTTTACTGCCGTGGGGAATGAGATAAGCATCCCTTAAGACTCATCACTCAGGGTCATTCTAACTAATTAGAAACACTTTCAATTGTATGGGTTATGCCCCAGAAACTCCAGCTGGTAGAAAATGTGTGATGTTTCTCTCTGCCTTTCTGGTGCAGTTGGACAGGTAGATCAACCTAGAACGTCCTTCAAGTTCCAGTCCAGTTTCTGAGAAATCAAGAGCAACCGTCCTTAGAAAATCCTTGCAAGACTGGAAAGACAGTTCTAGAGGCAGTTCAGATTCCACCTTGTTCCTTTACCATGAAAAGGATTATGTTCCCCCCCTCTCCAGGAACTACTATCTAGCATATCACTCATTCTTAAGACTGAAAAATAAAAAAGGAGGGGAAAGGATAAATGGCCATAAGTGTGCCCTTGCAAAAAGTCTAGCATCTTGAGGGTCTTCCCCATAAGTATTAGTAAAAAGGCTCAAAACAAAGTTTTGATTTGTAACTGGTGAGCTTTATATATTGTACCTGATTCATGGCAGTAGTTTTTAAAACAATAGTTGTACAGTCTCTGTATATATGTGTCTATGTGTACATTGTACGTGTGATATTTTAACCCCTGGATGGCCTGGCCAAAATTAAGATCTCTGTTTAGTTGGCTTAAAGTACGTGCTTTCTTAAATTCTAAATGGAGTCGAAATTAACAGAGTGACTTTCAAAGTTAACGTGACGTGAATTAACCTTTGGTAAATGAAAGCTTGTTTAAGTTTGTTGGTTTCATTGAAAATTGTCTTCTTGTCAGAGTTGTCAGTATTTGCATACTATGCAGGCATTCAGACTCGGTTTACTAGTCATATAAGTTCATGCTGTCTGTTAAATTTGTCAGCAAAATAATAGCTTTAAATGATGACCAGTTTTGTCTAATGCCTCATGAGGTTTCCATAGGTAATCTGAACATAATTGTTGGAAACAAATGGCTTAAATACATAAAACTCATAAAAGTGAGTACAATAACTTTTATGGTCTGTATACTTGGGGAAAAAAACAGCTTCGAAATCCTTTTTGGTAACAATCTTGAGTTTTGCCAAGTTAAGTTAAATGATAAAAAGATGAATATGCGGGTCACTTTTGGATAGAACGGAACACTCACACATTATTGTTAAACATATCTAAGTTATCTACTTTTGGCTTCTTATTGAAGTGGCTAAAAGCGTGTGGGTGTATCAAAAAGCGTGCCTTGTGTTTTATTGTGAAGTGGCATGTTTCTTAAGTTGTGAAGAGTTTAGAATGCTGATATAAAAGACATTTCATAATTGTTTACCTTTTTAGTGTTTACTAGGTCCGTTAAGTGTTAAAGGCTCTAACTAACCTATGGAATTAAAGCTACTGGAAATTAGTAAGCAAAAGAGCTCTGTATTCAAGGAAGTTAAAATGTATGTTTTCAGTAAAAAAGGTATAAAGAATGGAAATATTTTTGTTTGATGGGTTAAGAAAGATAAATTGCTCCTGATGTACTAGAAAGGAAAAAAGAAAGACTTTGGGACAAGTACTGAAAATGAAAAAGAAAGATGTAGAAGGTTTGTGAAGGAGGAATTCTGAAATGAGTTTTATGCCTGCTCAAGTAGACTAAAGTAAGTTCAATTAAGTGAATGAGTTTGAATGTGAAACATAAGTAGGTGCAGAAATTCAAATTTGGTTTTCTCTAAAAGGATACATTTTCTTGAACTTTTGATCTGCTCTTGATAAAGAGGTTATAAAAGCTGTTTCTTTGAGTAAGTCTACCTAAGAGACAAATCTGTTTTGTGAAAATAATGGCTGAGGTTACTCTTAATATTTTTGACTCTTTCTGTTATCACTTTGAATGGATACCTGAGCATTGTTTCACAGTGAGTGTTGTTTGCTATTTGAACAACATTTTAAATACTTTTGATATGTTGTGACAAGTTTCTCCCTCAAAAATATTCAAATCCTGAATGAAGGTGCTCTTTAGACCTGGTAGACAGAAGAATGATTACTCTGTGGATTTTCAAAGGGTCCCTGAGACTTCTCAAAGAAATTTGCTCTCTCTTCCTACAAGGAGGAAAATGCTAAAGTAATTTGGTTTATTTGGTCTATTAAATTAAATGGGAAACATTGTGAAATCAGTGACAATAGACTTTCTTAGCTGGTATTTCATGGGTAAATGTTATTAATATAGACGTTTCAAAATTAGACAGCATTCCTAAAATTCTGATCTGCCCTGGTTATCAGTGATAAGTTCACTTATTATCTGGCAGTATTATATGTCACAGAAGTAGTCAAGTTTCTTTGCCAATTGCCCTTTTGAGTTCTTTGTCCATTTGCAGATAGTTGTTGTTTTACTCTGATGCTTTTTCCTTTTGCAAATATGTTTCAACTTCCGAGAAATTCCTGGAAAGAATTCTGACACAAAGAGTCTAAACGACAGGTTTCTGATAAACCTTCAGATTGTAAAACTGAACGGAGTAAGAAATGACAGAATTCTAACAGAAACTATGCTCATCGATCTGCTTACAGAAGATTCAGCTCAAGAATTGATTATACAGGACTGTGTGCACTGATTAGGACGATTATAAATTTTTACGACTTCTGTTTGAAATATTGTTTAGTTTGGATGTGTTGTTTTGTTTTCTCATAATGAAGGAAATCTTTTTCTCTTTTCTCTTATGCTAACTATAACTTACAGCCATTTGGTGAAATTATACCTTTATGAGCAAAACTGAATCAATTATCTTTGTCTGCCTACCTTATCCCTCCTGAATTTGGAAACCCTTTGTGACTGAGTATGGTCATTTCGTGGCAATATTTGCGTAAGTTCCATAAGAATCTGTTCTCCTTATAACAGGACACATTGGTTATATTACCAAGGCTTTGACTGGAATGTCATATTTGAAACACACAGCCTCAGATATGACAAGACAGCGTTTCAGGAACAAAGATTGGACTTTCTGGAATACAGCCACTCGGAAACACAGGCCTGGTATATTGTTTACTGAGATTTTGGCAATCTTACCCGGTAAGTAAGGAAGCTTGCTTATCTGGCAGGTGCAAGGAACCTCCGAAAATTTGGGGAGACCTCAAAGAGAACACCACTGAAATCTGTAGGTACTTCAGGCCAAATCTGATGGCAAGTCCTTGGCTTGGCTTTTCTGGCTTCTAGAGGCCTTCACGGTTCACTCCGAGATTCCACAGGGAAAGATCCAGTGAAGCACATTTAAAAAAGCCTGTACGAACAATTACTATTCTTGCTACTCCTATGTAAATAATTGGAGCAAGTTGTATTGAAACTACACTTGATTTTCAAACCCGGTAATCCTGATTTGGCTATCTTTTGTAAAAGTGAGAGTGATTTAAGGGAGAAAAAATTATGTTTCTGTAGAAGCTATAGTAATCATTCATGGATATTAGATTCTAGCTCTTTTCTTCTGCAATATTCATGTATTATTAATAGTAATGTCTCCTTGTGGCCATCTACCTCTGACACCTGGAAGTTCCCTGGCCACAATTAAACATTTTCCTTCAATACTACTGTCCAAATACTAACTAGATTTGCCTTGTCACACTTGGATCATACAGAACAAGTTCCAAAGGTAATGTCCCCAACTTATTAATACACACAGGATGGACAATACAAAATTTGGGATGAATATATTTGGTTCACTCCTACTAGTGGGCAACTCAGTAAAAGGCCACTTTCTTTTGGGGAAAAAAAATCACCCCTGTGATACATGGCATTATAGCACTCGACCTATGGGAAAAAATCCCTGATAGATGTGTTCTCATATCATAGCCTTAAAAAAAATACTGATTGGTTTCAGACTGACTGGGATAAATGGCTCAACACGCATTGGTTAGCCCCTAACGGTGCTCAGTGGATATGTGGCTCCAATTTATGACCTTGGCTACCACCTGCATGGATTGGATGATGCACTCTAGGCTTTGTCTGCATGCAAGGTGGAACTACATTTACTATATCTCCTCCTGCTAACCTACCCAACTTGCAACAGCCCTTGACCAGCCCTGTCTTCCGCTGGTATGACCATCTTTCCGCAATTTTCTTTCACCAATTAGGAAACGACTTTTGTAGCATATTCAAGTCTTGCCCATGGAAGTCCTAAACAAATTTACTATGAAGGCATTAAATGATACACAACATAGCATTTCACTGCTCAATTTAGAAGTATCCCAAGTGTGAAAGGTAGTCCTCCAAATCCAATTGGCTCTGGATGTCTTGACAGCAGCACAAGGGGGCACCTGTGCCATTATAAAAACTGAATGTTGTGTCTATATTCCTGACTACCATCAAAATATTTCTGACTTGGTATCCCAGCCACCAAATTAAATCCATGCCTGACCAACCCTAAATCTAAATGATTGGTTAAACTCCTAGTCAGGACAAGGTTTCTGCACTACTTCAAAACCTTATTCATTGGGTTAAACATACTGCTTGTATTTCTTATGATATTTTGTTGTCTGTTTCATTGTTTGTCTTATGCATGTCAAAAATGTTTCACTTCCTGGACCACCTCTTGTCAATGACTCTCTCATCTCCAGAGGATCTGTATAACTTGTCAGGCTTGAACTCAATGGGGCAAGCCTTCTGGTCCACTAAACTGCCTAAGTGTACCTATGGCCCCATTTAGGGACAGCTCTACAACCCTGTACAGCCAGAAGTACTCACAGAAGACTGACCATCATCCATATCCTCAAAGATTTCCAGTCCAAATAGGTTCAGGGAGGTTTTATGATGTGGATCCGGGCAGCCCCAGCTAGGGAAGCTGAAGGTGACCTGGACTACATGCCAAACTATATGACCCAGTGGATTATTTTATGGTATGAATTAGGGCTGCCCCAGGGCGAGAAGCCCAGGGCATTCTCACCTACATGCTGATCTATATGGCCAGATTCGTATGTAAAAATATGACAACACAATGTCCAGACCCCATCTGTACTGAAATCATTTAAAGACATTTTACATCATTATTTCTTTTTCGAGTAAAAATAAGTCATATACCCATGCCTTATGAAATTAGCCCTAACCCTCTAGTCAGGGCAGCAGCAATAGCTCTGAGTACCCATGGGTCCTGACCCCAGGCAGCAGCAGCAGTAGCTCTTGACTGCTAATGTGTCCTGTCCCCATGCTACCCTGTACTGTTCTATCAATAAAAGAACACCAATGCAGGATCTTGAGAGTCCAAGCAATCTTTCATTCAAGTCTTCAGCTCGCTGAGCCCATATCAACGATTCTACCATGGAAAATAAAAAACGGTCCCAGAAAATGGAAGGCACACAGAAATCACATATGAATAATACATAAAGAAGGATGTCAGTTTTAGACATACTCTGAACGTTCGAAAGTCGGAGTAAGTCACAATCCCAAAAACCCAAGCGAATGTCAAACCTAGGAAAACTGGTAAGGGTGAGTTATGAGACTGCTAAAATCAGGCTCTGTAAGCCTGTGTCTATGAAGTTTGCAGGGACAGCAGAGACACAATTCTGACAAATACTCTGACATCACAGTGGAGAAGAAAAACAAACTGGCCTCATCTACACAGTGCCCGAGTTGGGCTCAGGTAGCATATTCAAGTCACATTCCACTAACTGCAGGTTGCCAATGGAACATGAAAGGTGCCGGCCCGTGGTGCAGTGGTGAAGTCTGCACGTTCTGGGTGGCCATGCGGAATCATGAGGGTGAACCTCCTCACCGCTGGTCCAGCCATTCTCAGAGAGGCATGGGAGGTAGTGTAGAGGCAGCTGGGAAGCAACGTCAGACAGCGTCAGTATTCCTCAGCAAATACAGCAACATCGACAGCAGATCTGAGCACAGCCATAAACATCAGCCAAAACAAAACTAATGAAAACTTGAAAAGAACAGAAAAACCAAACCTCAGCAAAAAAAGAATGAGATCTCTAGAAATAAGCTTAGCTAAACAGGTGCAAGATATGGAAATCGGAAACTAGCAAAACTTTGGGGAAAGAAATTCCAGAAGACACAAGCAAATGGAAGGGTATTCCGTGCTATAGGAATGTAGGAACTAAAATATTGAAACCTCCATAACGGATAAAGCAATCTCTGGATTCCATGCAATCCCAGACAAAGTTGCAGAATCTTTCCCACAGAAATAGAAGAGAGAATCCTTAAGTCTCTATCCAGCAACAAGGGAGCCTGAATACCCAAAGGAATCCTGAGGAAAACGAACAAAGCAGAACATGTCACATTTACTGATTTCAACATGTAGGACGAAGTGCTACGTACCGAAACAGCACAGTCTGGTCTCAAAAACAGACACAGAGATCAACGGAAAAGAATCGAGAGCCCAGAGGTCAACTCACACATATATGGACAGCCCATTTGCAACGAGGAAGGCAAGAGGATCAGTGGAGAAAGGAGAGTCTCAAGAAGAAAAGGTGCTGGAAAACTGCACAGCCATATGTGACACAATGAGAGTAGACCATGATGTTACATCAGGCACACACCCCACCTCGAAATGGATTAAAGCCTTCAACGGAAGACTTGAAACCGTGAAACTTCTAGTAGAAAACCAGCACCTTGCTCATGGCCATGTGGCATAGCTGCCTATTTGGAAGAAGCATGTGTTACTGGGCAAGGGCAACACACGAAACAAGAAACAAATGGGATTGCGTCCAACGCAGAAGCTTCTGCCCAGCCGAGGAAACCATCCACTCAATGTAAAGACAGCACAACTGCGCGTGGATGTTTCAAACCACACATCGGAGAAGGACTGAATAGCCAAAAGAGCCAAAGACCACACATGCCAACACAAGAGAAAAAACAACAAGCCCATTAAAACCTGGGCAAAAGATGGAAACAGAGTTTTACCAAATAAGATAGAAAGATGGCCAACAGCTGTATGAACACATGTTCATAATCATTACGTGTAAGGCAAATGCAAATCCAAATGGCAATGAGATAACAGCACATTGTGGGCAGAATGCCCATAAGGAACAAGACAGGAAACAACAAGTGTCGGAGAGGAGGTGGAGAGAAGGAAAGCCTCCTGAACCGTTGGTGGGAGTGTAAGCCGGTGCGGGAACTACGCAAAGCAGTGTGGAATTTCTGCAGAAATTTCAGAATCCATCTACCATATGATCCAGCTATTCCTCTGCGGTGTATTTCTCCGAAGAACTTGGAAACACCAACGCATAGGAATCCCTGCACCGCTGTGTTCACCACAGCCTTATTCCTGATGTCCAGGACTTGGATATTGCCCTGAGGCCCATCAAGGGACAAATGGAGAAAGAAGATTGGCTATAGCCGCACAATGGGATAGCACTCAGCTGCAAGAAAGGGTGCAGTCCAGCCATTTGTGACACCAGAATGGCTCCTGAGGGTATGAGGGGAACTGAAAGAAGCCCCAGGGAGAAAGTCAAGTACCGTAGCATCTCACTTACAAGGAGAGGAGTAAAATAAGGAGAATCAAACAGGTAGCACATGACAAGGGATTGGGGGTTCCCAGAGGGAATCGGTGGCAGAAGACAGTGGAAGAAAGAGTTGATTAGGCACCAGTGTGTGGTATGGGCATGTCATTAGGCTTACAGTGGTGAAGATGATGTACCATACAAAGAAGTCTAAATCTCGGAGGTTGTAAATCTGAAAACAATAGGGTGTTATAATGCAGGGTTATGGCAATCAATTCATGTAAAATCAAAACTACAAAAAGGCAAGCAGGTTTATGGCCTAAAGCTTTGGAGGCTGAAAGAGATTAGAGAAGATGAACTTCCAAGCATTGCTAATCACCTCCAAGTGCTTAATAATGCTACAGAAAGGTAGACAGTGGCAAAGAGATGAAGAACAACTCTACCAAGAGAACATGTTCCGTGCTAAACTCAGGATCCAAAGGAAAAGGATACCATCCATGATGTTACTACTAATTACCTTTACAAATAATCAAAGCAGGCCAACATCTTCCCCAGTTCAGGCAAAATGTTGGTCCAAGAATCCAATTCAGTGCCGGCCCTGTGGTGTACTGGGTAAGTTCCCACATTCCACTTGGGTGGTACAGGCTTCATCGGCGAGCATCACGGGTGCAGATCAGATTAGTAGCATTAGCAAATATAGATTTCACGGTATGGTGCAGACAGACATCCTAAAGAAGTCGAAATTGTGAAGAGACGTTATGAATACACATCCGAGTAAGAACCATGGGAATATTACATTCTATGAACGCATCAGGAACACTTCCCCAAATGATGAAGGAAGGAAAACATGTGACCTGCCAAGGTGGAAATGGAGATGACACGATCATTACGCATCAGAGGATTGACCAGGAAAATCAATCTCGGGAGGGACTCCAGGGCTTTCTCTGGGGAAAGTCCACCCATTTGGACTCATCCACAAATGATGAGAGATAAAACCCAGGATAATCTGAAAGGAAAGAAACTGGTGTCCAGCGGGATTGTAGTAGAACTTTCAAAGTTCGAGGATAAAGTTATAAACAGACACGGAATCCAGAACAAGGAAAACCATCCTACCTGGAAAGGGGAAGTAGTCAGACTGGTATGAGATGGTCGTGAAGAACTGTGTGCATGGAGGTTTTCAGGACAGCTTAGAATTCTGAGGGTGTTTATGACATCACAGTAAACATGTCACCCAAGATGGCCACAGGTCTCCAGCCCGAGGATTGGCCTAGGCTTGGATACTCAAGTGACAGATACCCAGATACAGCTTTTGCAAACAGATCTGGGCACAGAAAGGTGAAGAGATGCAAGAGACGCTAATTCAATGGATAAGAAAGGAATCATTGGGAAGAAGTGATAACAGAGGGACAAGCACTGAGAGGAGAACATTGCCATCTCCTCAAGTCGATGGGGAGGCCATGCTGATTCAAGCTTGAAACTTGACTTGAAACTACAGGCCGGACCTTGGGCTTATCAGACTTATGTTGGCCTTCTGCCTTACTCATAATCCAAAGTCAAGAATGATCTCTTGAAGACATTGAAGAGAAGAATAGAGGCCCCAGTCCTAGGTCCCTAGTATTCTGTGAAGAGAAGTCTCACTTTCCATAGCTCTGGCGTCATAGGCACCCACTGGGTACATGGTAATGTGTCACTAGGCATCTATTTGAAGCCTGGAAGGAATGGGCCCCTGTCATGCTTGGGGTATGTCTCTTGGTTTGGAAGGACTCAGCAAGAGTGCGCAAAAGCACCCTTTTGAAGAAAGCTTCGTTACTGTGTGAAGGCTGTCCTCCCAGGCTAGAGTGCTCAGTTGAGATCAATGAGATTCTCTCCCCCATCTCTTGCCGTAGAAGGAGTATTGATTAGGTATTTGACACCACGCATAACGATGTTTGCTGAAACTTAGAACATTACCATTCTACTTAAAGGAATATAAGCATGCCACAGCTGAGGAGGTAAATTAAACAAATAACAAAACCTGTGGAAATAAAGTAAGCCAGTATGTGGACGTAAACTAGTGGAGCGTTCAAGGATCAGGTGTGAAGTTCTGAACTTTCCAAAGGATCTCTCACCTGGAGAGAGGAATCCATCAGACTCATCTAATTTGTCTCGGAACCATTGTGTCTGTGAAGGTGGTTTCCAGGACAACCTCAAACATGGCGTTTCTGATCTCACAATATCGAACCAACCAAGATGACCACGTTTACTCAGTGCTCACTTGGATCTAGGCTAGGATGGCAAAGATTCCTTCAACTGACTGATGGAAATTCAAAGACAACACCCAACAGTAACGAAAGCACTCACACATCAGCCAACAGAACTTATGGTGATTAAAGAAATACCAAACTCCTAACTTGAAATGAAGGAGAACACACTGATAAGCATATCGAAGGGAGATAGCTCAGAACCATGACGATTAGACTATGGAAACGAAAGCAAGCTCCCAGAAAATGGAAGGCAAACAGAAATCACACCTCAATAATCCACAGTGAATGACTTCAGTGTTTAGTTAGGGTCTGCTTGAACGTTTGAAAGTCCGAGAAAGGCACAACCCCAAAACTTGCATTGAATGTCAAACCTGGGCTAACTGGGAAGGGTGAGTTCTGAGACTGCTCCACGCGGGCTCTGAAACCCTGTGTGCCCAAAGCCTGATTGGAAAAGAGACACGATTCTGACAAATACTCCGACATCACAGTGGTCCAGAAAAAGAAGCTGGCCTCATCTACACAGGGCCAGAGTTGGGCTCAAGTAACATGTTAAAGTACATTCCACTCAACTGCAGATTGCCAATGGAACATGAAAGGGGCCAGCCAGTGGGGCAGCCGTGAAGTCCCTGCGTTCTGAGTCAGCAACAAAGGGTCGGCCACATGGAATCCTGGGGCTGAGCCTCCTCACCGCTCATCCAGCCATTCTAGGCCAACGTGTGACCCAGTGTAGAGGCATATGGGAAGCAAAGTTATACCACGCTACTCTTGCTCAGCAAATACAGCAGCATGGCCAGCAGATGTGAGCACAGCCATAAACTTCTGCCAAAACAAACCAATTGAATGTTGCTAATAATAGAGAAAAGGAACGGCAAAAAAGAAAGCATGCCAGTAAAAAGAAAAAAAAAATCTAGGAATAACATTGGCCAAACAGGAGAAAGCTATGTCTACCGAAATCTAGCAAAGCTTTGGGCAAAGAAATTCCACAAGACACAAGGAAATGGAAGTCTATTCCATGCTCTTTGAATGGAAGAACGAACACACTTTAAGCATCCATACCGCAAAAAGCAATGTCTGCATTCCATGTCGTCCCAGTCAAAGTTGCAGAAATCTTTCCCACAGAAATAGAAGAGAGAATACTAAAGTTTCTATGTGGCAACAAAGGACCCTGAATAGGAAAAGGAATCCTGAGGGAAACGAACAAAGCAGCATGTATCACACTTTCTGATTGCCAAATATAGGACAAAGTGCTAGGTACCGGTACAGCACAGCCTTTCCCCCAAAATAGGCACACAGACCCATGGAACAGAATTGAGCCCAGCAGTCAACTGCCACATATATGGGCAGCCCATTTTCAACACGGGAGCCAAGAGGAGACAGCAGAGAAAGGAGAGTCTTGAAAAGAAACAGTGCTTGGAAGACTTAAGAGCCACAAGTGGCACAATGAGACTAGACCATGATGTTACAACAGGCACACATACCACATTGAAATGGATTAAAGCTTTGAATGGAAGACTTGAAACCGTGAAAATTATGTGGGAAAATGCAGGCAGCTTGCTCTTTGCCATCTGGCATAGCCGCCTACTTGGAAGAAGCATGTGTGACTGGGTAAGGGCAACAAAAGAAACAGGAAACAAGCGTGACTCCATCCAACGCAGAAGCTTCTACCCGGCCAACGACTCCATCGACTCAATGCAAAGACAGCACAACTGCGACAGGATGTTTGCAGAACAGACATCGGAGAAGGGGTGAACAGCCATAAGATCCAGTGAACTCATACATCTCCACAGGAAAAAAAACAATGAGCCCAACAAAACCTGGGCAAAAGATGGAAACACACATTTCTCCCAGGAAGATAGAAAGATGGCCAACAGGCTGTATGAAAACATGTTCCTCATCATTAAGTCTGAGGCCAATGCAAATCCGAAGTGCAATGAGATAGCAGCTCACAGTGGTCAGAATGGCTATAAGGGTGAAGACACGAAACAGCAAGTTTCAGAGAGGAGGTGGAGAGAAGGGAAGCCTCCTGCACTGCAGGTGGGAGTTTGAGCCGATGCAGCCACTACACAAAGGAGTGAAAATTCAGAATGTTTCAGAATCCACCTAGCATATGATCCAGCTATTCCTCTGTGACGTATATATCCAAAGATCATGGAAACAGTAATGCACAGAGATCCGTGCACTGCTGTGAGCACCACAGCCTTACTCCCGATATCCAAGACTTGGAAGCCTCCCTGATGCCCATCAAGGGACGAATGGAGAAGGAAGATAGGCTATAGCCACACAGTGGCATAGCATTCAGCTGTTGGAACGGATGCAAGTCCAGCCATTTGTGACCACCAGAATGGCTCCTGAGGATACTAGAGGAACTGAAACAAGCGCCAGGGGTAAGGTCAAATACCACAGGATCTCACGTACAGGAGAAGAGGAAAAACGGACCAACAAACAGGTAGCATGTGACATGGGATTGGTAGTTCCCAGAGGAAAAGTAGGCGAGGGCCAGAGGGAGAAAGAGTTGATTAGGCACAAGTATCGTGAGAGCCTGTAATTAGCCTTACGGTGGTGAAGATGATGTAACCTACTCAGAAGTCTAAATCTATGAGGATGTAGATCTGAAAGCCATAGCATGTTAGAATGCAGGGTTACGGCAATCAATCCACATAAAATCAGAACTCCAAAAAGGGGTGCAGACTTACGGCCTAAAGCTTTATAGGCTGAAAGAGATCAGAGAGGATGAACTTCCAAGGATTGGTAATCACCTCAAAGTGCTTAATGATGCTACAGAAAGGTAGACCTTCGCAAAGTGATGAAGCGGAATACTAGCAAGAGAACATGTTCCGTCCTAAACTCATGACCCAATGGAAAATAATACCTTCCATGATGTTACTACTGATTCCCTTCACGAATGATTGAAGCAGGCCAACATCTTCCCAAGTTCAGGCCAAAGGTTGGTGCAGAAGTCTAATTCATTGCCGGCCCTGTGGTGCAGCAGGGAAGTGCCCAACTTCCTCTTGCGTGGCCCAGGCTTCAGGGGCTAGCATCATGGGTACAGATCAGATTTCTAGCATTAGGAAATCCAGATTTCAAGGTATGGTTGGCACAGAGATCATAAAGAAGTAGTAATTGTGAGGAGACCTTATCAATACTCACCAGAAAAAGAACCATGAGAATATTAGAGTCTATGAACGCATCTGGTACGCTTTCCCAAATCATGAAGGAAGGAAAATATGTGACCCACCGAGGTGGAATTGTCAGACTGCCATGAGATCACACGATCATTGTGCAGGATTTCCTGGGCAACGTCAACTTGGGAGGGAGTCCAGGACTTTCTCTGGGGAAAGTCCACCCATTTGGCCATATCCACAAAAGATATGCGATAAAACCCAGGATAATCTTAAAGGAAAGAAACCGGTGTCTAGAGGGAATGTAGTAGACCTTTGCAAGTTAGAGGACAAAGTTGAAAACCGACAACACATCCAGAACAAGGAAAACTATCCTTCCTGCAAAGGGGGAGTAGTCAGGCTGGGAGGAGACGGCTCTGAAACACTGTGTGCATGGAGGTTGTCAGGACAACTTTGAATTCTGAGAGTGTTTATGACATTACAGTGAACGTGTCACCCCAGATGGCTGCATGTTTACAGTACCAGGATTGGCTTAGGCTGGGATACTCAAGTGAGAGATAGCCAGAAACAGCTTTTCCAAACAGAAACCAGGCACAGAAACTTGAAGAGATCAAAGAGATGCTGATTCCAGGGATAAGAAAGGTATCATTGTGATGATACTTCATTCTTCCTCCGTTTGCTTCCATTCCATGCGCACTGATGCCCTTCCGTTTCCTTGTATCTTGTGGAATTTCTTTCCCCAAAGCTTTGCTACTTCTCGGTTTACATAGCTTTCACCTGTTTGGCACAGGTTATTCCTAGATACCTTGTTCTTCCTACTAGCATGCTTCTTTTTTTTTTTGAGGTTCAGTTTTTCTATCCTTTGCAACTTTTGATTGGTTTTATTTAGGCAGATGTTTACTGCTGTGCTCACATCGGCTGGCAATGCTGCTGTATTTGCTGAGGAAGACTGGCCCAGTCTAACGTCGCTTCCCATCTGCCTGTTTCCTTTGTTGCCCATTCCTGTCACACAAGCTTCTTCCAAATAGGCTGCTAAGACAGATGGCAACGAGCATGCTGCCTAGGTTTTCTCCTAGAAGTCTCACGGTTTCAAGTCTTCCATTCAAGTCTTTAATCCATTTCGAGGTGGTGTGTGTGACTAGTGTAACAACATGCTCTACTCTCATTGTATTACATTTGGCCGTGCAGTCTTCCCAGCCCCATTTCTTGTCGAGACTCTCCTTTCTCCGCTGTGTACTCCTGTTTCCCTGGTTGAAAATGTGTTGTGCATGTATGCATGTGCATATATGTGTGAGTTGACCTCTGGGCTCTCGATTCTGTTCCATGGATTTGTGTGCCTGTTTTTGGGCCCAGACTGTGCCGTTTCGGTTCCTAGCGCTTCGTCCTATATGTGGAAATCAGAAAGTGTGATACGTCCTGCTTTGTTCATTTTCTTCAGGATTCCTTTTGGTATTCAGGGTCCTTTCCTTCTGGATAGAGACTTTATTATTCTCTCTTCTATTTCTGTGGGAAAGATCACTGCAACTTTGACTGGGATTGCTTGGAAGCCACAGACTCCTTTATCCGCTATGGACGTCTCAAGTGTGTTAGTTCTTCCATTCCAACAGCACGGAATAGTCTTCCCTTTCGTTGTGTCTTCTGGAATTTCTTTAGCCAAAGCTTTGCTAGTATCGGTTTACAATGCTTCCACCTGTTTAGTGAAGGTTAGTCCTAGATATCTTATTATTCTTAGTGACATGCTTCTTTTTTTGAGGCTCAGTTTTTCTATTCTTTGCAACTTTTAATTGGTTCTGTTTTGGCAGAAGTTTATGGCAGTGCTCAGATCTGCTGGTCGTGCTGCTGTGTTTGCTGAGCAAGAGTGGCACTGTCTAACGTCACTTCCCATCTGCCTCTGCACTATCTCCCAGGACTCTCCCAGGATGGCTGTACCAGCGGTGACGAGGCTCAAACACAAGAGCACCAATGGACGACCACAGTCTGCAGACCCAGAAGGCACGGACTTCACAGCTTCAGCAGTGGCCAGCCCCTTTCATGTTCCATTGGCAACCTGCTGTTTTGGAATGTGACTTCAATATGCTACTGGAGCCCAGCTCTGGCCCTGTGTAGATGAAGCCATGTTGTTTTCCTGGTCCACTGTGATGTCATAGGATTTCTGTGAATTGTGTCTGTGCTGTGCCAGCAAGCTTCATGGACACAAGGTTTCAGAGCCCGCTTGGAGCAGTCTCAGAACTCACCCATTCCATTTAGCCCAGGTTTGACCTTTACTGCAGGTTTTGGGGTTGTGACTTTTCTGACTTTCAAACGTTTAAGCAGAATCTGTCTAAACACGGCCGTCTTTCACTGTGGATTATTCAGTTGTGATTTCTGTTTGCCTTACATTTTCTGGGAATTTTTTTCTTTTCCATAGGCTAATCATCATGGTATTGCTAAGCTATCTCCCTTAGATATGCTTATCAGTGTATTCCCTTTTCATTCCAAGTTATAAATTTTGCATTTCTTTGATCACGATATGTTCTGTGAGACATTGTGCGAGTGCTTTTGTGTTTGGTGGGTGTTGTCTTTGAATTTCCATCGGTCACTTGAAGGAATCTGTGCTATCCTGGCCAAGGTGACTCTGAGCACTGAGAACATGTGGTCATCTTCCTTTGTTAGAGATTCTGAGATCAAAAACTCCAGATTTGAGGCTGTCCTGGCAACCATCTTCACGGACACAATGGTTCCGCAACAAATTAGACGAATCTTATGAATTTCTCTTTCTAGGTGAGAGATCCTTCTGTCTATTTCTGGATTTGGAAATTTCAAACATCACCCCTGATCCTTGAACACTCTGCTAGATTATGTCTAGATACTGGCTTACTTTGTTTCCACAGGGTTTGTTATTTGTTTGATTTATATCCTCACCTGTGGCGTGTTTATATTTCTTTACATATAATGATAATGTTCTAATTTTCAGCCAACATCCTTATATCTGGTGTTGAAACACATAATCAATACTCCTTCTACGGCAAGAGAAGGGGGAGAGAATCTCATTGATCCCAATTTAGGACTCTAGCCTTGGAGTGCAGCATTCACCAAGGAATGAAGCCCTCTGCAAAAGGGTGCTTTTGAGCCACTTCTAGAGTCCTTCCAAACCAAGAGACATACCCCAAGCATGACAGTTGTCCATTCCTTCCAGGCTTCAAAGAGGAGTCTTGTGACACATTAGCATGTAGCCAGTGGGCACCCGTGATGCCAGAGCTATGCAAAGTGAGACTTCTCTTTAAAAAATGCTAGTGGCCTAGGACGGCAGCCTTGATTCTTCTCTACAATGACCTCAAGAGATCATTTTTGACTTTGGATTATGAGTGAGGCAGAAGGACAACATAGGTCTCATAGTTCCAGCCTCTTGTTTCAAATCAAGTTTCAAGCTTGAATCAGAACGGCCTCCTCTTCGACGTGAGGAGATGGCAATGTTCTCCTTTCAGTGCTTGTCCCTCTATTATGGCTTCTTCCCAATGATTCCTGTCTTATCCCTTGAATTACCGTATCTTGCATCTCTTCACGTTTCTGCGCCCAGATTCTCTTTGCAAAGGCTGTATCTGGGTATCTGTCACTTGAGTATCCAAGCCTAGGCCAATCCTCGGGCTGGAGACCTGCGGCCATCTTGGGTGCCATGTTTACCGTGATGTCGTAAACACCCTCAGAATTCTAAGCTGTCCTGAAAACCTCCATGCACACAGTTCTTCACGACCATCTCATACCAGTCTGACTACTTCCCCTTTCCAGGTAGGATAGTTTTACTTGTTCGGAATTCCGTGTCTGTTTATAACTTTATCCTCGAACTTTGAAAGTTCTACTACAATCCCGCTAGACACCAGTTTCTTTCCTTTCAGATTATCCTGGGTTTTATCTCTCATCATTTGTGGATGAGTCCAAATGGGTGGACTTTCCCCAGAGAAAGCCCTGGAGTCCCTCCCGAGATTGATTTTCCTGGTCAATCCTCTGATGCATAATGATCGTGTCATCTCCATTTCCACCTTGGCAGGTCACATGTTTTCCTTCCTTCATCATTTGGGGAAGTGTTCCTGATGCGTTCATAGATTGTAATATTCCCATGCTTCTTACTCTGATGTGTATTCATAACGTCTCTTCACAATTTCTACTTCTTTAGGATGTCTGTCTGCACCATACCGTGAAATCTATATTTGCTAATGCTACTAATCTGATCCGCACCCGTGATGCTCGCCGATGAAGCCTGTACCACCCAAGTGGAATGTGGGAACTTACCCAGTACACCACAGGGCCGGCACTGAATTGGATTCTTGGACCAACATTTTGCCTGAACTGGGGAAGATGTTGGCCTGCTTTGATTATTTGTAAAGGTAATTAGTAGTAACATCATGGACGGTAACCTTTTCCTTTGGATCCTGAGTTTAGCACGGAACATGTTCTCTTGGTAGAGTTGTTCTTCAACTGTTTGCCACTTTCTACCTTTCTGTAGCATTATTAAGCTCTTGGAGGTGATTATCAATGCTTGGAAGTTCATCTTCTCTAATCTCTTTCAGCCTCCAAAGCTTTAGGCCATAAACCTGCTTGCCTTTTTGTAGTTTTGATTTTACATGAATTGATTGCCATAACCCTGCATTATAACACCCTATTGTTTTCAGATTTACAACCTCCGAGATTTAGACTTCTTTGTATGGTACATCATCTTCACCACCGTAAGCTTAATGACATGCCCATACCACACAATGGTGCCTAATCAACTCTTTCTTCCACTGTCTTCTGCCACCGATTCCCTCTGGGAACCCCCAATCCTTTGTCATGTGCTACCTGTTTGTTTCTCCTTATTTTACTCTTCTCCTTGTAAGTGAGATGCTACGGTACTTGACTTTCTCCCTGGGGCTTCTTTCAGTTCCCCTCATACCCTCAGGAGCCATTCTGGTGTCACAAATGGCTGGACTGCACCCTTTCTTGCAGCTGAGTGCTATCCCATTGTGCGGCTATAGCCAATCTTCCTTCTCCATTCGTCCCTTGATGGGCCCCAGGGAAATATCCAAGTCCTGGACATCAGGAATAAGGCTGTGGTGAACACAGCGGTGCAGGGATTCCTATGCGTTGGTGTTCCAAGTTCTTCGGATAAATACACCGCAGAGGAATAGCTGGATCATATGGTAGATGGATTCTGAAATTTCTGTGGAAATTCCACACCGCTTTGCATAGTTCCCGCACCAGCTTACACTCCCACCAACGGTGCAGGAGGCTTCCCTTCTCTCCACCTCCCCTCAGACACTTGTTTCCTGTCTTGTTCCTTATGGGCATTCTGACCACAATGTGCTTTTATCTCATTGCCATTTGGATTTGCATTGGCCTTAGACGTAATGATTATGAACATGTGTTCAGACAGCTGTTGGCCATCTTTCTATCTTATTTGGTAAAACTCTGTTTCCATCTTTTGCCCAGGTTTTAATGGGCTTGTTGTTTTTTCTCTTGTGTTGGCGTGTGCGGTCGTTGGCTCTTTTGGCTATTCAGTCCTTCTCCGATGTGTGGTTTGAAACATCCACTCGCAGTTGTTGTGCTGTCTTTGCATTGAGTGGATGATTTCCTCGGCTGGGCAGAAGCTTCTGCGTTGGATGCAATCCCATTTGTTTCTTGTTTCGTGTGTTGCCCTTGCCCAGTCACACATGCTTCTTCCAAATAGGCGGCTATGCCACATGGCCATGAGCAAGGTGCCTGGTTTTCTACTAGAAGTTTCACGGTTTCAAGTCTTCCATTCAAGGCTTTACTCCATTTCGAGGTGGTGTGTGAGCCTTATGTAACATCATGGTCTACTCTCATTGTGTCACATATGGCTGTGCAGTTTTCCAGCACCTTTTCTTCTTGAGACTCTCCTTTCTCCACTGATCCTCTTGCCTTCCTCGTTGCAAATGGGCTGTCCATATATGTGTGAGTTGACCTCTGGGCTCTCGATTCTTTTCCGTTGATCTCTGTGTCTGTTTTTGAGACCAGACTGTGCCGTTTCGGTACGTAGCACTTCGTCCTACATGTTGAAATCAGTAAATGTGATATGTCCTGCTTTGTTCGTTTTCCTCAGGATTCCCTTGGGTATTCAGGGTCCCGTGTTGCTGGATAGAGACTTAAGGATTCTCTCTTATATTTCTGTGGCAAAGATTCTGCAACTTTGTCTGGGATTGCATGGAATCCAGAGATTGCTTTATCCGTTATGGAGGTTTCAAGTATTTTAGTTCCTACATTCCTATAGCATGGGATACCCTTCCATTTGCTTGTGTCTTCTGGAATTTCTTTCCCCAAAGTTTTGTTAGTTTTCGATTTCCATAGCTTGCACCTGTTTGGCTAAGCTTATTTCTAGAGATCTTATTCTTTTTTTCCTGAGGTTCGGTTTTTCTGTTCTTTTCAAGTTTTCATTAGTTTTGTTTCGGCTGATGTTTATGGCTGTGCTCAGCTCTGCTGTCGATGTTGCTGTATTTGCTGAGGAATACTGACGCTGTCTGACGTTGCTTCCCAGCTGCCTCTACACTACCTCCCATGCCTCCCTGAGAATGGCTGGACCAGGGGTGAGGAGGTTCACCCCCTGGATTCCACATGGCCACCCCCGGGCTGCCGACCCAGAACTTGCAGACTTCACCACTGCTCCACGGGCCAGCACCTTTCATGTTCCATTGGCAACCTGCAGTTGAGTGCAATGGGACTTGAATATGCTACTTGTGCCCAACTCGGGCACTGTGTAGATGAGGCCAGTTTGTTTTTCTTCTCCAGTGTGATGTCAGAGGATTTGTCAGAATTGTGTCTCTGCTATTCCTGCAAACTTCATAGTCACAGGCTTTCAGATCCTGATTTTAGCAGTCTCATAACTCACCCTTACCAGTTAGCCTAGGTTTGACATTCGCTTGGGTTTTTGGGATTGTGACTTACTCTGACTTTCGAATGTTCAGAGTATGTCTAAAACTGACATCTTTCTTTATGTATTATTCATGTGTGATTTCTTTGTGCCTTCCATTTTCTGGGACCGTTTTATATTTTCCGTGGTAGAATCATTGATATGGGCTCAGCGAGCTGAAGACTCGAATGAAAGATTGTTTGGACTCTCAAGATCCTGCATTGGTGTTCTTTTATTGATAGAACAGTACAGGGTAGCATGGGGACAGGACACATTAGCAGTGAAGTGCTACTGTTGCTGCTGCCTGGGGACAGGACCCATGGGTAGTCAGGGCTCCTGCTGCTGCCCTGACTGGTGGGTTAGGGCTAATTTCATAAGGCATGGGTATGTGACTTATTTTTACTCGAAAAAGAAATAATGATGTAAAATGTCTTTAAATGATTTCAGTACAGATGGGGTCTGGACATTGTGTTGTCATATTTTTAGATACGAATCTGGCCATATAGATCAGCATGTAGGTGAGAATGCCCTGGGCTTCTTGCCCTGGGGCAGCCCTAATTCATACCATAAAAAAATGCACTTGGTCATATAGTTTGGCATGTAGTCCAGGTCACCTTCAGCTTCCCTAGCTGGGGCATCCCTGATCCACATCATAAAACCTCCCTGAATCTATTTGGACTGGAAATCTTTGGGGATATGGATGATGGTCAGTCTTCTGTAACTACTTCTGGCTGTACAGGGTCGTAGAGCTGTCCCTAAATGGGGCCATAGGTACACTTAGGCAGTTTAGTGGACCAGAAGGCTTGCCCCATTGAGTTCAAGCCTGACAAGTTATACAGATCCTCTGGAGATGAGAAACTCATTGACAAGAGGTGGTCCAGGAAGTGAAACATTTTTGACATGCATAAGACAAACAATGAAACAGACAACAAAATATCATAAGAAATACAAGCAGTATGTTTAACCCAATGAATAAGGTTTTGAAGTAGTGCAGAAACCTTGTCCTGACTAGGAGTTTAACTAATCATTTAGATTTAGGGTTGGTCATACATGGATTTAATTTGGTGGCTGGGATACCAAGCCAGAAATATTTTGACGGTAGTCAGGAATATAGAAACAACATTCAGTTTTTATAATGGCACAGGTGCCCCCCTGTGCTGCTGTCAAGACATCCAGAGCCATTTGGATTTGGAGGACTGCCTTACACACTTGGGATACTTCTAAATTGAGCAGCAAAATGCTACGTTGTGTATCATTTAATGCCTTCATACTAAATTTGTTTAGGAGTTCCATGTGCAAGACGACACTTTCGATTCCAAATTGGTGAAAGAAAATTGCGGAAAGATGGTCATACCAGTGGAAGACAGGGATCGTCAAGTGCTGTTGCAAGTTGGGTAGGTTAGCAGGAGGAGATATAGTAAATGTAGTTCCACCTTGCATGCAGACAAAGCCTAGAGTGCATCGTCCTATCCATGCAGGTGGCAGCCAAGGTCATAAATTGGAGCCACGTATCCACTGAGCACTGTTAGGGGCTAACCAACGCGTGTTAAGCCATGTATCCCAGTCAGTCTGAAACCAATCAGTATTTTTTTTAAGGCTATGATATGAGAACACATCTATCAGGGATTTTTTCCCATAGGTCGAGTGCTATAAGGCCATGTATCACAGGGGTGATTTTTTTTCCCCAAAACAAAGTGGCCTTTTACTGAGTTGCCCACTAGTAGAGGTGAAGCAAATATATTCATCCCAAATTTTGTATTGTCCATCCTGTGTGTATTAATAAGTTGGGGACATTACCTTTGGAACTTGTTCTGTATGATCCAAGTGTGACAAGGCAAATCTAGTTAGTATTTGGACAGTAGTATTGAAGGAAAATGTTTGATTGTGGCCAGGAAACTTCCAGGTGTCAGAGGTAGATGGCCACAAGGAGACATTAATATTAATAATACATGAATATTGCGGAAGAAAAGAGCTAGAATCTAATATCCATGAGTGCCTACTATAGCTTCTACAGAAACATAATTTTTTCTCTCTTAAATCACTCTCATTTTTACAAAAGATAGCCAAATCAGGATTAACGGGTTTGCAAATCAAGTGTAGTTTCAATACAACTTGCTCCAATTATTTACATCAGAGCAGCAGGAATAGTACTTGTTCATACAGGCTTTTTTAAATGTGCTTCGCTGGATCCTTTCCTGCAGAATCTCAGATTGAACTGTGAAGGCCTCTAGAGGCCAGAAAAGCCAAGCCAAGGACTTGCCATCAGATTTGGCCTGAAGTACCTACAGATTTCAGTGGTGTTCTCTTTGAGGTCTCCCCAAATATTCGGAGGTTCCTTGCACCTGCCAGATAAGCAAGCTTCCTTACTTACCGGGTAAGATTGCCAAAATCTCAGTAAACAAGGTACCAGGCCTGTGTTTCCGAGTGGCTGCATTCCAGAAAGTCCAATCTTTGTTCCTGAAACGCTGTCTTGTCATATCTGAGGCTGTGTGTTTCAAATATGACATTCCAGTCAAAGCCTTGGTAATATAACCAATGTGTCCTGTTATAAGGATAACAGATTCTTATGGAATTTATGAAAATATTGCCACGAAATGACCATACTCAGTCACAAAGCGTTTCCAAATTCAGGGGGGATAAGGTAGGGAGAAAAAGATAAATGTTTCAGTTTTGCTCATAAAGGTATAATTTCACCAAATGGCTGTAAGTTATAGTTCACATAAGAGAAAAGAGAAAAAGATTTCCTGCATTATGAGAAAACAAAACAACACATCAAAACTCAACAATATCTCAAACAGAAGTCCTAAAAATTTATAATCGTCCTAATCAGTGCACACAGTCCTGTATAATCAATTCTTGAGCTGAATCTTCTGTCAGCAGATCGATGAGCATAGTTTCTGTTAGAATTCTGTCATTTCTTACTCCGTTCAGTTTTACAATCTGAAGGTTTATCAGAAACCTGTCGTTTAGACTCTTTGTGTCAGAATCCTTTCCAGGAATTTCTCAGAAGTTGAAACATATTTGCAAAAGGAAAAAGCATCAGAGTAAAACAACAACTATCTGCAAATGGACAAAGAACTCAAAAGGGCAATTGGCAAAGAAACTTGACTACTTCTGTGACATATAACACTGCCAGATAATAAGTGAACTTATCACTGACAACCAGGGCAGATCAGAATTTTAGGAATGCTATCTAATTTTGAGACATCTATATTAATATCATTTACCCATCAAATACCAGCTAAGAAAGTCTATTGTCGCTTATTTCACAATGTTTCCCATTTAATTTAATAGACCAAATAAGCCAAATTACTTTAGCATTTTCCTCCTTGTAGGAAGAGAGAGCAAATTTCTTTGAGAAGTCTCAGGGACCCTCTGAAAATCCTCAGAGTAATCATTCTTCTGTCTACCAGGTCTAAAGAACGCCTTCATTCAGGATTTGAATATTTTTGAGCGAGAAGCTTGTCACAACATATCAAAAGTTTTTAAAATGTTGTTCAAATAGCAAACAACACTCACTGTGAAACAATGCTCAGGTATCTATTCAAACTGATAACAGAAAGAGTCAAAAATATTAAGAGTAACCTCAGCCATTATTTTCACAAAACAGATTTGTCTCTTAGGTAGACGTACTCAAAGGAACAGCTCTTACATCCTCTTTACCAAGAGCAGATCAAAAGTTCAAGAAAATGTATCCTTTTAGAGAAAACCAAATTTGAATTTCTGCACCTACTTATGGTTCACATTCAAACTCATTCACTTAATTGAACTTACTTTAGTCTGCTTGAGCAGGCATAAAACTCATTTCAGAATTCCTCCTTCACAAACCTTCTACATCTTTCTTTTTCATTTTCAGTACTTGTCCCAAAGTCTTTCTTTTTTCCTTTCTACTATATCAGGAGCAATTTATCTTTCTTAACCCATCAAACAAAAATATTTCCATTCTTTATACCTTTTTTACTGAAAACATACATTTTAACTTCCTTGAATACAGAGCTCTTTTGCTTAGTAATTTCCAGTAGCTTTAATTGCATAGGTTAGTTAGAACCTTTAACGCTTAACGGACCTAGTAAACTCTAAAAAGGTAAACAATTATGAAATGTCTTTTATATCAGCATTCTAAACACTTCACAACTTAAGAAACATGACACTTCGCAATGAAACACAAGGCATGCTTTTTGATACACGCAAACGCTTTTAGCCTCTTCAAAAAGAAGCCAAAAGTAGATAACTTAGATATGTTTAACAACAATGTGTGTTCTGTTCTATCCAAAAGTGACCCGCATATTCATCTTTTTATCATTTAACTTAACTTGGCAAAACTCAAGATTGTTACCAAAAAGGATTTCGAAGCTGTTGTTTTTCCCCAAGTATACAGCCCATAAAAGTTATTGTACTCACTTTTATGAGTTTTATGTATTTAAACCATTTGTTTCCAACAATTATGTTCAGATTACTACGAAAACCTCATGAGGCATTAGACAAAACTGGTCATCATTTAAAGCTATTATTTTGCTGACAAATTTAACAAAGTGAACTTATATGACTAGTAAACCGAGTCTGAATGCCTGCATCCTATGCAAATACTGACAACTCTGACAAGAAGACAATTTTCAATGAAACCAACAAACTTAAAGAAGCTTTCATTTACCAAAGGTTAATTCACTTCTTAACTTTGAAAGTCACTCTGTTAATTTCGACTACATTAGAATTTAAGAAAGCACGTACTTTAAGCCAACTAAGCAGAGATCTTAATTTTGGCCAGACCATCCAGGGGTTAAAGTATCACACGTATAATGTACACATAGACACATATACACAGAGACTGTACAACTATTGTTTTAAAAACTACTGCCATGAATCAGGTACAATAATATAAAGCTCACCAGTTATAAATCAACACTTTCTTTTGAGCCTTTTTACTAATACTTATGGAGAAGACCCTCAAGATGCTAGACTTTTTGCAAGGGCACACTTATGGCCATTTATCCTTTCCCCTCCTTTTTTTTTTCAGTCTTATGAATGAGTGATATGCTAGATAGTAGTTCCTGGAGAGGGGGGAAGATAATTCTTTTCATGGTAAAGGAACTAGGTGGAATCTGAACTGCCTCTAGAACTGTATTTCCAGTCTTGCAAGGATTTTCTAAGGACAGTTGCTCTTGATTTCTCAGAAACTGGACTGTAACTTGAAGGACGTTCTAGGTTGATCTGCCTGTCCAACTTCACCAGAAAGGCACACATTTTCTACCAGCTGGCATTTCTGGGGCATAACCCATACAATTGAAAGTGTTTCTAATTAGTTAGAATGGCCCTGAGTGATGAGTCTTAAGGGATGCTTATCTCATTCCCCATGGCAGTAAAGCCAGTGTCCGACTGACAGTGAAGTGGAGAAGGGTGGAGTGCATACAAAGGGCTTGAACTGGCTGGAGGCAGGGGCTCCCAGTACCCGGGTTGAGAATGAAGTTGCTTGCAAAAGGTGTTCAAGTTTTCCGATTTTACAGAAGTTCCAGGTTCTGGTCAGGTCCAGCCTGAACTTAACCAAGACTTGGTGACAACAGAGGACATGATGAGCAAAACAAAGAAAGGAAATGAAGACATCAGACCTCACCCTCATGGCCGCTCAAAGAGTGTTATCAAGAGAAGACTCACTCAACAGTTCCCGTGCTGGGGCACACTACTGTAGCATGACAGTTCACAGAATAAATCACAGGTCTGCCACGCTCAAAGCCAACTCAGTAGGTGACTAAAACACTCAATGAGTCAACCCCCAAGAGAGGGCACCCTACTTGGGCTTTCCGGGGTGATCAGGCCCAGAAATGCCAAGTTTGGACTCCCAGGGGTGGAGGCCATGACTGTTGACAGATTTCTTTGCTTCCCTGTTGCAAAGCTCAAAAGGAGATGAAAATCGCCATTGCAACTCTAAGAAAGATGAAAGAGACAGGTCCATTACCTTGAAAATCCCCCCTGAACCTGGGGCAGCATCCTACCTGTCATTCCTACTGTGGGGTTCCTATAACAAGGGGTGATGGGGGTGTCCCCCAGCATTGCATCCATTGCATATCTTCCCTGGTATGCCTGGAAGTTACAGGTGCCTGGTGAACATCTTTCCTATTCTGCCTGGCAGTAATAGGTGCCTGGTGAATGGTCCCCAAGACAAAGGGAGAAGTTCAAGAGAGAACAGGATGGAGAAAATTAGTGAGGCATTTTCCGCCGCTCTGGGGGACATTCTACCCACTTGCGTGTTGGAGGCATTCTCCAAGAAGGGCTTCCCATACGCAACCAAAGGTTAGACTTTGGTACTTTCCTTGAACTGGAGTCCCAATTGGGACATTCACACAGTTCAGAGCATGGTCAGGTGCCATGGGAGGTATCCCAATCCAACCTTAGGAAAAGAAACCTTACAGGGGAGTCTTGCAGATTGCTGACCATCCTAATGACTTAAGTGGCCGACCCGTGCCCACCTAAAATTTGTTTATTAGAGATAGGGTCAGGAAGGAATGGAGTAATTCACTCTACATCGCCCTTAGGCTTAAGGTACTGATTCTCTTCAAGCTGAATGCCATGATTTGCCCCATAGAGTAGCCATGGGCAGAAAACGCGGATTCATACAGCTATCCAAGACAGTTCCTGATGGAGAAGTGAATTGTGATTCATCCTTGAAGCTGATGAGTCGGAAGAAAGATTTCTTGGTCTCTCAAGGCCTGGCAGAGGTGCTCTTTTATTTAGAGAATGGTACAGGATAACATAGGGGCAGGACCCATGGGGAGTAAAGAGTTGCTTCATGGGGACAGGACCTATGGGTCGTGAAGAGCTGCAGGCATGGGAACTGGACGCACGGGCAGTGAATAGCTGCTGCTGCTACATGGGGAAAGGAGCCATGGGCAGTCAGATGTCCTGCTGCTGCCCTGAGTTGAGGGTAAGGGCAAATTTTATAAGGCATGGGTACGTGACATTTTTACTGGAAAAAGAAAAGATGATGTAAAAAGCCATTAAATGACTTCAGTACAGATGGAGTCTGGTTATTGTGTGGTCGTATAACACTAGATACGAGTTTGGCCATATAGATAGGCATGTAGGTGAGCATCACCTGGGCTTCTCTCACTGGGGCACCTCTAATTCATACCCAAAAACATCACCAGGTCGTATGCTTTGACATGTAGGCCAGGTATCCTTGGGCTTTTCGAGCTGGGGCAGCCTTAATCCACATCAATCGTCATTGTCTTTCTCAGCTATCTCCCATAGATACGCTTATCAGTCCGTTCTCCTTCATTCCAAGTTATGAATTTTGTGTTTCTTTAATCACCATATGTTCTCTAGGCTGATGTGTGAGTGTTTTCATGATTGTTGGGCATTGCCTTTGAATTTCCATCTTTCACGTGAAGGAATCTTTGCTATCCTAGCCTAGGTCCAACTGAGCACTGAGAACACGAGGTGATCTTGGTTGGTTTGACATTCTGAGATCAGAAACTCCAAATTCTAGGTTGTCCAGGCAACCACCTTATGGACATAATGTTTCTGAGACAAATTAGAGAAATCTGATGATCTCCTGTCTCCAGGTAAGATATTTTTATGTCTCTTTTCTAAATTTGGGAAGGCTGGAACTTGACCCTGGATCCATGGTCCTCCTAGTAGATTACATCTAGATGCTGCTTTACTTTATTTCTGTAGGGTTTGTAAGTTGTTTGATTTGCACCCTAAGCTCTGGCATGTTTATTTTTCATTAAATATAAGTGTAATGTTCTAATTTTCAGCCAACTTCCTCACATATGCTGTCAAAACACATAGTCAATAATCTTCTACGGCCAGAGATGGGAGAGAATTTCACTGGTGCCAAACTGAGCATTCTAGCTTTGGATGTCAGCCTTCACTTTGGATTGGTGATTCCCAGAGGGAATGAAAAAATCCAAAAAGGCGTGCTGATTTGGGGCATAAAGGATTTGAGGCTGAAAGAGATTAGAGAAGATGAACTTCCAAGGACTTTGAATCTCCTCCAAATGCTTAATGATGCTACAGAAAGTAGACCATTGCAAATAGATTATGGGGAATACTATGAAGAGAATGTGTTCCCTGCTAAACAGATGAACCAAGGGAAAATGTTACCGTCTATGATGTTACGAGTAATTACATTCACGAATAATCACAGCAGGCCATCTTCTTCCCAAGTTCAGGAAAAATATGGGTCCACAAATAAAATTCAGGGCCAGCCATGTGTTCAGGAGTGTAAGTGCCCACATTCCTATTGGGTGGCCTGGGATTCATGGATTCGCATCACTGGTGCTGATCAGATTAGTAACGTTGGGAAAGATAGATTTCATGGTATGGTGTGTACAGAGATCACAAAGAAGTCGAAATTGTGAGCATACATTAGAGATAGGCAATAGGAAAAAAACATGAAAATATTGCAATCTATGACATATCTGGTACACTTCCCTAAATACAGACTGAAGGAAGTGATGTGACCTGCATAGGTAGAATTGGCGGACTGCATGACATCACACGATCATTGCATATCAGAGGCTTCAGTGGGCAACTTCAACTTTGGGTGCACTCCAGAACTTTCACTGGGGAAAGTCTACACATTCGGCCATATTCACAAAATGTAACAGATAAAACCCAGGATAAACTTAAAGTAAAGAAACCATGTCTAGAGAGAATGTAGTAGACATTTAAATGTTCAAGGATAAAGTTAGAAACCCACAAGAAATCCAGGAAATGGAAAACTATTCAAGCTGGAAAGGGAGAGTAGTCATGTGCGTAGAAGATGCTGGGACAACTTAGAAGTTTGAGGGAGTTTATGACATCACAGTGAACATGTCACCCAAGATGGCCTCATGGTTATAGTCTGAGGATTGTCCTAGGCTACGGCACTCAAGTTAGAGATACCCAGAAGAGAATTTAAAAACAGAAACCAGGCACTGAAACTTGAAGAGAGAGAATACATGCCGATTAAAGGGGTAAGAAAGAAGTCATTGTGAGGAAGCAATAATAGGGGGATAAGTGCTGAGTGGAGAACATTGTAATCTACTCAAGTGTATGGGGGAAGCCATGCTGATGCAAGCTTGAAACTCGATTTGAAATCAGGGGCTGGACTTGGGGCTTATCAGACCTACATTGTCCTTCTGCCTTAATCATAATCCAAAATTAAGAATGATCTCCTGAGGACACGGTAGACAATGATTGATGCTTCCTTTCCTATGCCCCTAGCATTAATTGAAGAGAAGTCTCACTTTTCATAGCTCTGGCATTACAGAGGCCCATTGGGTACATGCTAATGTGTCACAAGATATCTCTTTGAACACTTGAAGGAATGGACCCCCATCATGATTCGTGTATGTCCCATTGTTTGACAGGGCTCCAGAATTGTGCTGAGAAGCACCGTATTCCAGATGGCTTCGTTGCTTTGTGAGGGCTGCCCTACCAGGCTGGTATGCTTGGTTTGGCTTCAATGAAATTCTCTCCACGTATCTCTTGAAGTAGAATGATTATTAATATCGTGTATTGACAGCATATGCAAGGAAGTTGGCTCAAAATTAGAACATTACAATTATGTTTATAGAAAAATAAACATGCCAGAGCTGAGGATGTAAATCGAACAAGTAAAACACTCTATAGAAATATAGTAAGCCAGTATCTAGACATAATCTAGTGGAACACTCAAGGATCGGGAGTAAAGTTCGAAACTTCCCAAATCCAGAAATGAGACAGAAAAGTATCTTACCTGGAGCGGAGTTCATCAGATTTCTCTAATATGTCTCGGAAACATAACGTCCGTGAAGGCGGTTGCCAGCACAACCTCGAATCTGGAGTTTCTGATCTCAGAATGTCAAAGCAACCAAGACGACCACGTGTTCTCAGGGCTCAGTGTCACCTCGGCCAGGATAGCAGTTTCCTACAGGTGACCAATGGAAATTCCACGACAACACGCAACAATCACGAAAAGACTCAGACCTCGGCATACAGAACATAGGGTGATTACAGAAATACAAAAGTCATAGCTTGCAATGAAGGAGAACGGACTGATAAGCCTATCGAAGAGAGATAGGTCATAAAGACCGTAACGCTTAGACTTTGGAAAAGAGAAAAAAATCCCTGAAAATGGAAGGCCAATAGAAATCACATCTGAATAATCCACAGTGAAAGACTTCAGTCATTATACAGACTCTGACTGGACGTTTGAAAGTCCGAGAAAGTCACAACGCCAAAAACTGCAGTGAAGGTCAAACCTGGACTAACTGGGAAGGGTGAGTTATGGGAGTGCTCCACGCGGGCTCTGAAAGCCTGCATCCACGAAGCTAGACAGGACAGCAGACACATGATTCTGACAAATCCTCCGACATCACAGAGGGCCAGAAAAAGGAGCTGGCCTCGTCTACACAGGGCCAGAGGTGGGCTCAAGTAGCATATTCAAGTCACATCCCACTCAACTGCAGGTTGCCAATGGAACACGAAAGGGGCCGGCCAGTGGGGAAGTGGTGAAGTCCGCGCATTCTGGTTTGGAAGCCCGGCTTCGGCCACATGGAATCCTGCAGGTGAGCATCCTCACGGCTCCTCCAGCCATTCTGGGGCAGATGTGTGAGGTGGTGTAGAGGTAGATGGGAAGCGACATTAGACAGCTCCACTCATCCACAGCAAATACAGCAGCATGGCCCGCAGATGTGAGCACAGCCATAAACTTCTGCCAAAACAAAGCCAATCGAAAGTTGCAAAGAATGAAAAATTGAACATCAAAAAAGTAAGCATGCCAGTAAGAAGTAAAAGATATCTAGCAATAACCTTGGCCAAACAGGAGAAAGCTATGGAAACCGAAATCCAGCAAAGATTCTGGGGAAGAAACTCCGGAAGACACAAGGAGACGGTAGGCTATTCCGTGTTCTTCGAATGGAAGAACTAACACACTTGAAGCGTCCATACCGCATAAAGCCATCTCTGGATTCCATGCAGTCCCAGGCAAAGTCGCAGCACTATTTCCCACAGAAAGGGAAGAGAGAATCCTAGAGTTTCTATCCCGCAACAAAAGACACTGAATAGCCAAAGGAATACTGAGGAAAACGGACAAAGCAGCAGGCATCACACTTTCTGATTTCCAGATATAGGATGAAGTGCTAGGTACGGAAACAGCACAGCCTTGCGCCCAAAAGAGGCACACAGACCCATGGAACAGAATCGAGAGCCCAGAGGTCAACTGACGCACGTATGGACAGCCCATTTTCGACACGAGAGCCAAGAGGAGACAGCAGAGAAAGGAGAGTCTCGACAAGAAATGGTGCTGGGAAGACAGCACAGCCACATGGAACACAGTGAGAGTAGACCATGATGTTACACCAGGGACACACACCACCTCGAAATGGATTAAAGCCTTGAACGGAAGACTTGAAAACGTGCAGCTTCTAGGAGAAAACACAGGAAGCTTGCTCTTTGCCATCTGGCATAGCCACCTGTTTGGAAGAAGCATGTGTGACCGGGCAAGGGAAAGAAAGGAAACAAGAAACAAGCGGGGCTCCATCCAACGCAGAAGCTTCTGCCCAGCCAATGACACCATCCACTGAATGCAAAGACTGTCCAATGCAAAGGTTGGTCCAAAAGCCCAATTTGGGGCCGGGCTGTGGTGTAGCAGGTAAGTGCCCACATCCGCTTGGGCGGCCCGGGCTTCACCGGCTAGCATCACGCGTGCAGATCAGATTACTAGCATTAGGAAATACAGATTTCAAGGTCTGGTGGTCACAGAGATCATAAAGAAGTAGAAATGGTGAGGAGACCTTATCAGAACGCACCAGAAAAAGATCCACGAGAATATTACAATCTATGAACGCATAAGGAACACTTCCCCAAATGATGAAGGAAGGAAAACGTGAGACCTGCCAAGGTGGAATTGTCAGACTGCTAGGAGATCACACGATCAGTGTGCATCAGGGGAATGCCTGGGCAACTTCAACATGAGAGGGCCTCCCAGACGTTCTCTGGGGAAAGTCCACCCATTTGGCCATATCCACAAAAGATAAGAGATAAAACCCGGGATAAGCTTAAAGGAAAGAAACCGGTGTCTAGAGGGAACGTAGTAGACCCTTCAAGTCCTTGGAGAAAGTTAGAAACCGACAAGAAACCCAGAGCAAGGAAAACTATCCTACCTGCAAAGGGGGACTAGTCAGATTGGGATGAGACGGCTCTGAAACACTGTGTGCATTGAGGTTGTCAGGACAACTTAGAATCTGAGGGTGTTTATGACATCACGGTGAACATGTCACCCAAGGTGGCAGCATGTTTACAGTCCGAGGATTGGCCTATTCTAGGACACTCAAGTGAGAGATACCCAGAAACAGCTTTTCCAAACAAAAACTTGAAAGGATCAAACAGACTCTGATTCAAGGGAGAAGAAAGGAATCATTGGGAACAAGCGATAATAGATGGACAAGCACTGAGAGGAGAACATTGTCACCTACTCAAGTAGATGGTGAGGTCGTGCAGATTCAATCTTGGAACTTGATTTGAAACAAGAGGCCAGACTTGGGGCTTATCAGACCTACATTGTCCTTCTGCCTTACTCATAATCCAAAGCACAGAATGATCTCTTGGGGACGTTGAAGAGAAGAATCGAGGACTCCTTTCATAGGCCCCTAACATCCTTTGAAGAGAACTCTACCTTTGCATAGCTCTGGCCTCACGGGGGCCCACTGGCTACATGCTAAGGTTTCCCAAGAGATCTCTTTGAAGCCTTGAAGGCATGGACGCCTGTCATGCTTGGGGTATGTGGCTTGGTTTGGAAGGGCTCTAGAAGTGTGCTGAAAAGCACCCTTTTCCAGAGGGCTTCATTCCTGTGTGAAGGCTGCCCTCCCAGGCTACAGTGCTCAGTTGGGCTCCAATGAAATTAACTCCCCCATCTCTTGCCGTAGAAGGAGTACTGATTCTGTGTTTTGACACCATATGGAAGGAGGTTGACTGAAAACTAGAACATTACCATGATATTTAAAGAAAAATACACACGCCAGAGCTGAGGATGTCAATCAAACAGTAACAGACTCTGTAGAAATAAAGTAAGCCAGTATCTAGATGTAATCTAGGGGAGCGTTCAAGGTTCAGGGCTGAACATCGAAACTTCCCAAATCCAGGGGAAGAGACGGAAGGATTTCTCACCTGGAGAGAGGAATTCATCAGACTCATCGAATTTGTCTTGGAACCATTGTGTCCGTGAAGCTGGTTGCCAGGACAACGTCTAACCTGGAGTTTCTCATCTCACAATGTCAAACGAACCAAGATGGACACGTGTCATCAGTTCTCAGTTGGACGTAAGCTAGGATAGCAAAGATTCCTTCAACTGACAGATGGAAATTCAAAGACAACATCCAACAATCACCAAAGCACCCACACGTCGGCCTACAGAACATATGGTGATTAAAAAAATACAGAATTCCTAACCTAGAATGAAGGAGAACCCACTGATAAGTATATCGAAGGGAGAGAGATCAGAAAGACCACTACGATTAGACTAAGGAAAGAAAACAAGCTCCCAGAAAATGGAAGGCAAACAGAAATCACACCTGAATACTCCACAGTGAATGAAGTCAGTGTTTACAAAGAGTCTGCTTGAACGTTTGAAAGTCCGAGAAAGTCACAACCCCCAAATTTGCAGTGAATGTCAAACCTGGGCTAACTGGGAAGGGTGAGTTCTCAGACTGTTCCAAGCTGGCTCTGAAACCCTGTGTCCATGATGCTTGCTGGGACAGCAGAGACCCAATTCTGACAAATCCCAGTGGACCGGAAAAACAACGTGGCCTCGTCTACACTGGACCAGATTTGGGCTCAAGTAGCATATTCAGGTCCCATTCCAATCAACTGCAGGTTGCCAATGGAACACGAAAGGGGCCGGCCAGTGTTGCATAGGTGATGTCCGCGTGTTCTGTGTCGGCAGCATGTGGTTGGCCGCGTGGAATTCTGGGGTGAGCCTCCTCACCGCTCGTGCAGCCTTTCTGGGGCAGGCGTCCGAAGTAGTGTAGAGGCAGATGGGAAGCGACGTTAGACTGGGCCAGTCTTCCTCAGCAAATACGGCAGCATTGCCAGCGGATATGAGCACAGCAGTAAACATCTGCCTAAACAAAACCAATTAAAAGTTGCAAATGATAGAAAAACTGAACCTCAAAAAAAAATAAAAGAATGCTTTAGAAGATTAAGGTATCTAGGAATAACCTGAGCCAAACAGGTGAAATCTATGTAAACCGAGAAATAGCAGACCTTTGGGAAAGAAATTCCAGAGGACACAAAGAAATGGAAGGGAATTCAGTGCTCTTGGAATGAAAGAAAATGAAGAAAGCATGAGGTATCATCACAATGATTCCTTTCCCATGCCTTGGATCAGCGTCTCATTGGTCTCTTCAAGTTTCTGTGCACGGTTTCTGTTTGGAAAAGCAGTTTCTGGGTATCTCTCACTTGATTACCCTAGCCTAGGCCAATCCTTGGACTGTAAACATGTCGCCATCTTGGGTGACATGTTCACCATGATGTCATAAACACACTCAGAATTCTAAGTTGTACTGACAACCTCCATGCACTCAGTGTTTCAGAGCCATCTCATACCAGCCTGACTACTCCCGTTTTCCAAGTAGGATAGTTTTCCCAGTTCTGGATTTCTTGTCGGTTTCTAACTTTCTCCTCGAACTTTGAAAGGTCTACAACATTCCCTCTAGACACGGGTTTCTTTCCATGAAGGTTATCCCCGGTTTTCTCTCTTATCTTTTGTGGATGTGGCCAAACGGGTGGACCTTCCCCAGAGAAATTCCTGGAGCTCCTCCCAAGTTGAATTTGCCCAGGCAATTCTCTGATGCGCAATCAGTTTGTCATCTCCTAGGAATCTGACAATTCCACCTGGGCAGGTCACATGTTTTCCTTCCTTCATCATTTGGGAAATTGTACCTTATGCATTCATAGGTTGTAATATTCTCAGCGTTCATTTTCTGGTGTGTATTGAAAATGCCTCCTCAGAATTTCTACTTCTTTATGATCTCTGTGCCCACCATACTGTGAAATCTGTATTTCCTAATGCTAGCAATCTGATCTGCAACCCTGATTATAGCAGGTGAAGCCCGGGCCGCCCAATCAGAACTTGGGCACTTACCTGCTACACCACAGGGCCGACCCTGAATTGGGCTTTTGGTCAAACCTTTGGCCTGATCTTGGGACGATGTTGGCCTGCTTCGATCATTCGTGAAGGCAGTTAGTAACATCATGGACGGTAGCATTTTCCGCTGGTTCATGAGTTTAGCATGGAACACGTTCTCTTGGTAGTGTTCCTCTTCATCTCCTTGGAATGGTCTACCTTTCTGTAGCGTCATTAAGCATTTTGAGGTGATTACCAATCCTTCAAAGTTCATCTTCTCTAATTTCTTACAGACTCCAAAGCTTTAAGCCGTGAACCTTAACGTCTTTTGGGAGTTTTGATTTTACGTGAATTGTTTGCCATAACCCAGCATTATAACATCCTATACCTTTCAGATCTACATCCTCATAGTTTTAGACTTCTGTTTACGTTACATCATCTTCACCACCGTAAGCCTAATTACAGGCCCTCACCACACACTTGTGTCAAATCAACTATTTCTCCCTCTGGGCCCCGCCACCTTTCACTCTGGGAACCAGAAATCCCATGTCACGTGCTACCTGTTTCTTGGTCCTTTTTTTCCTCTTCTCCTTGTAAGTGAGACCCTATGGTATTTGACCTTCCCTCTGGGACTTGTTTCCATTCCCCTAAAACCCTCAGGAGCCATTCTGTTGGTCACAAATGGCTGGAATGCTTCTGTTCCTGCAGCTGAGTGCCATGCCGTTGTGTGGCTATAGCCCATCTTTCTTGTCCCTTGATGGGCACCAGGGAGGCTTCCCTGTCTTCAATATCGGGAGTAAGGCTTTGGTGAGCACAGCTGTGCACGGATCTCTGTGCATTAGCGTTTGCAAGTTCTTTGGATATATATGCCCCAGAGGAGTACCTGGATCATGTGGTAGATGGATTCTGAAAATTCTGAGGCGATTGCACACCACTTCGCGTAGTGGCTGCACCGGTTTACACTCCCACCAGCAGTGCAGGAGGCTTCCCTTCTCTCCACCTCCTCTCTGAAACTTGTTGGTTCCTGTCTTCATCCTTATAGCCATTCTGACCACTGTGAGCTTCTATCTCAGTGCCGTTCGTATTTGCATTGAGCACAGACTTAATGATGATGAGCATGTTTTCATACAACCTGTTGTCCATCTTTCTATCTTCCTGGGAGAGCTGTCTGTTTCCATCTTTTGCCCAAGATTTATTTGGCTCGTTGATTTTTCTCCTGTGGAGACGTATGACTCCATTGCATCTTTGGCTATTCACCCCTTCTCCGATGTGTGGTTTTCAAACCTGCTGTCGCAGTTGTTGTGACGTCTTTGCACTGCGTCAATGGTGTCGTTGCCTGGGCAGAAGCTTCTGTGTTGGATGGAGTCCCGCTTGTTTCTTGTTTCCTTTGTTGCCCTTGCCCAGTCACACATGCTTCTTCCAAATAGGCGGCCAAGCCAGAAGGCAAAGAGCAAGCTGCCTGCGTTTTCTCCTCGAAGTGTCATGGTTTCAAGTCTTCCATTCAAGGCTTTACTCCATTTCGAGGTGGTGTGTGTGCCTGGTGTAACATCACGGTCTACTCTCATTGTGTTACATCTGGCTGTGCAGTCTTTCCAGCACCATTTCCTGTCTAGAGTCTCTTTTCTCCGCTTTCTCCTCTTGGCTCCCTGGTCGAAAATGGGCTGTCCATAGATGTGTGAGTTGATTTCTGGGCTCTCGATTCTGTTCCATGCAGCTGTGTGCCTCCTTTTCAGGCCAGGCTGTGCTGTTTTGGTACCTAGCTCTTCGTCCTACATGTGCAAGTAAGAAAGTGTGATAATTGCTGCTTTGTTCGTTTTCCCCAGGATTCCTTTTGCTATTCAGTGTCCTTTGTTGCTGGATAGAAACTTTAGGATTCTCTCTTCTATTTCTGTGGGAAAGATTGCTGCAACTTTGACTGGGACTGCATGGAATCCAGACATTGCTTTGTCGACAAAAATAATCCATAACCAATCTGTAAATGAAAATTTTGGGGAGTTTATTCTGAGCTTCAATCTGAGGATTATAACCCGGGGCCTTTCTACCCAAAGGAAGAAAGAGCATCAGAGAAGTGGGGTGCACAGACTGGTTGTATTCCCCTCATAGAGGATGTTTCACATAGGATTGAAATGTCCCATTTACAATAGTCGCGAGACTGCTCTGTTGGCACAGCGATTGATGGAAATAGCAGGTAGGTCTTCTGTCTCAGTGAACACAGTAGGGTGGCAGTCTGTTGTCTATAGCTGACTGGTCACAGGTGAGCTGGGTGGTCAAAGGTGAGTGCAGCAATCAGTTCCTAGCCTAGGGAGAAATGCTTATGCCTAAAGAAATGCTAATGTGGGAGGAAGTTGCACCTTTATCTCAACAGCCATAGGAAATGTCTAAGCAGATATGCAATGCGTGCTAAATAGCCATAGTCAGGCCCTTTTGGAAAAAACAAAATCAGGCCGAATTAGGTCTATACCAAATGGCTTCCTCATATAGTCCAATATATCCAATTGCTTCCCATTTTTATTTGAGCTTTATGCCGTATGGACATTTCAAGTGTGTTCGTTGTTGCATTAGAAGGGCACGGAATAGCCTTGCGTTTCCTTGTGTCTTGTGGAATTTCTTTCCCCAAAACTTTGCTAGTTTTTGGTTTCCATCGCTTTCTCCTGTTTGTCCAAGGTTATTCGCAGATATCATTTTCTTCTCACTGGCATGGGGTTTTTTTGAGGTTCAGCTTTTCTATTCTTTGCAACTTTTAATTGGTTTTGTTTGGCAGAAGTTTATGGCTGTGCTCAAATCTGCTGGCCGTGCTGCTCTCATTGCCGAGGAAGAGTGGCGCTGTCTAACATCGCTTCCCATCTGCCTCTACACTAGCTCACACGCCTGGCCCAGAATGGCTGGACGAGTGTTGAGGAGGCTCACCCCCAGGATTCCACACGGCGGACCCTGGCCTGCCGACCCAGAACACGTGGACTTCACCGCTGGCCCACTGGCTGGACCCTTTCGTGCTCCATTGGCAACCTGCGGTTGAGGGGAATGTGACTTGAATATGCTACTTGAACCCAACTCTGGCCCTGTGTAGATGAGGCCAGGCTGTTTCTGTGGCCCACTGTGATGTCGGAGGATTTTTCAGAATCGTGTCTCTGCTATCCAGTCTAGCTTGGTGGACACAGGGTTTCAGAGCACGCGTGGAGCAGTCTCATAACTCACCCTTCCCAGTTAGGCCAGGTTAGACCTTCCCTGCAGTTTTTGGGGTTGTGACTTTCCCGGACTTTCAATCGTTCAAGCAGAGTCTGTCTAAAGACTGACATCTTTCACTGTGCATTATTGAGGTGTGATTTCTGTTGGCCTTCCATTTTATGGGACCCTGTTTTCTTTTCCATGTTCTAATCGTCATGTTCTTTATGAGCTTGTGCTTTGACATGCTTATCAGTGCGTTCTCCTTCAGTCCATTTTAGGAATTTTGTATTTCTTTAATCACCATATGTTCTGTAGGCCAAGGTGTGAGTCCTTTCGTGACTGTTGGGTGTTGTCCTGGAATTTTCATCATTCACTTGAGGGAATCTTTGCTATCCCAGCCTAGATCCAACTGAGCACTGACTACACGTGGTCATCTTGGTTCGTTTGACATTGTGAGATGATAAACTTCAGGTTCGAGGTTATCCTGGCAACCACTTTCATGGGCCCAATGGTTCCGACACAAATTAGATGAATCTGATGAATTCCTCTATGCAGGTGAGAGACCTTCTCTCCCTTCTCTGGATTTGGGAAGTTTCGAGCTTGACCACTGATCCTTGAACTTTCCACTAGATTACGTCTAGATACTGGCTTACTTTATTTCTACAGGGTTTGTTATTTGTGTGATTTACATCCTCAGCTGTGGCATGTTTATTTTTCTTTAAGTATAATGGTAATGTTCTAATTTTCTGCCATCCTCTCTACGTGTGGTTTCAAAACACGTAATCAATACTCCTTCTACGGTAATAGATATGGGGAGAGAATCTCACTGATCCCACTGAGCCCTGTAACCTGGGAGGCCAGCCTTCACAAAGGATGAAAGCCCTCTGCAAAAGGGTACTTTTCAGCACACTTCTAGAGCCCCTCCAAACCAAGAGACATACGCAAGCATGGCAGGGGGCCATTCCTTCAAGGCATCAATGAGCTCTCTTGTGACATATTGGCATATACCCAGTGGGCCCCCGTGACTTGAGAGCTGTGGGAAGTGAGAATTCTCTTCAAGAATGCTAGGGGCATAGGAAAGGAGGCCTCGATTCTTCTCTTCAATGTCCTCAGTTGATCATTCTTGACTTTGTATTATGGGTAAGGCAGCAGGACAACGTAGATCTGGTAAGCCCTGGGTCCGGCCTCGTTTTTCAGAACACATTTCCAGCTTGAATCACCATGGCCTCCCTAGACTTCCATAGATGACAATGTTGTCCTCTGAGTACTTGGCCCTCTATTGTCTCTTCTTCCCAATGATTCTTTTCTCATCCCTTGAATTAGCATCTCTTTGATGGCTTCAAGTTTCTGTGCCCAGTTTGTGTTTGAAAAAGCTGTTTCTGTGTACCTCTCACTTGAATATCCTAGCCCAGGCCAATCTTCGAGCTGGAAACCTATGGCCAACTTTGGTGACATGGTCACCATGATGTCATAAACACACTCAGAAATCTATGTTGTCTTGTCAACCTCCATGCACACAGTGTTTCAGAGCCATCTCATACCAGTCTGGCGACTCCCCCTTTCCCGGTGCGATAGTTTTCCTTTTTCTGGACTTCTTGTCGGTTTCTAACTTTATCCTCGAACCTTGAAAGTTCTACTACATTCCTTCTAGACAGTGGTTTCTTTCCTTTAAGATAGTCCTGGGATTTATCTCTTATCTTCTGTGGATGTGGCCAAATGTGTGGACTTTCCCCACAGAAAGTCCTGGAGTCCCTGCGAAGCTGAAGTTACCCAAGCAATCCTCTGATGAGCAATGATCTTGTCAACTCATAGCAGTCTGGTGTTTCCACCTTGGCAGGTCAGATGTTTTTCTTCCTTCATCATTTGGGGAAGTGCACCTGATGTCTTCATAGATTGTAATATTCTCATGGTTCATTTCCTGGTGTTTATTCATAAGGTATCCTCACAATTTCTACTTCTTCATGATCTCTGTCGGCACCATACCTTGAAATTTATATTTCCTAATGCTCCTAATCGGACCTGCACCTGAGATGCCAGCCTGCCAGTCCCAGGCCGCCCAAGGGCAACATGGACACTTACCCACTACACCAGAGGGCTGGCCCTGAAGTGGACTTTTGGACCAACCATTGGCTTGAACTTGGGAAGATGTTGGTCTGCATTGATTATTCGTAAAGGTAATTAGCAGTAACCTCATGGACAGCAACATTTTCAGTTGGCTCAGGAGTTCAGCACGGGTCAGTTTCTGTTGGTAGTGTTCCTCTTCATCTCTTTGGAATGGTCTACATTTATGTTGCATCATTAAGCATTTTGAGGTGATTATCAATCATTTGAAGTTCATAATCTCTAAACTCTTTCAGCCTGCAAACTTTATCCCTTAAACCTGCTTGCCTTTATGGAGTTTTGATTTTAGGTGAATTTATGTCCATAACCTTGCATTAGAAAATCCTATAGCTTTCAGATTTACATCCTCATAGATTTAGACTTCTGTGTATGCTACATCTTCTTCCCCACAGTAAGCCTAATTACAGGCCCACACCCCACACTTGTGCCTAATCAACTCTTTCTCCCACCGTCCACTGCCACCCGTTCCCTCTGGGAACCACCAATCCCATATCACGTTCTACCTGTTTGTTGGTCCTTATTTTAATCTTCTGCTTGTAAGTGAGATGGGATGGTGTTTGATTTCTCCCTTGGGTTTGTTTCAGTTCCCCTCCCACCCTCAGGAGTGACTCTGCAGTCACAAATTGCTGGACTGCACTCTTTCTTACAGCTGAGTGTTTTGCCTTTGTGTGGATATAGCCCAACTTCCTTCTCCATTGGTCCTTTGATGGGCACCAGTGTGGCTTCCAAGTCTTGGATATCGGGAGTAAGGCTGTGGTGAACACAGCAGGGCACGGTTCTGTGTGCATTAGTGTTTCGCAGTTCTTTGGATAAACACGCTGGAGAGGAATAGCTGGATCATATGGTAGATGGATTTGGAAATTTCTGAGGCAATTTCACATGGCTATGCCTAGTGCCCTCACCGGTTTGCACTCCCACCAGTGGTGCAGGACTCTTCCCTTCTCTCCACCTTCTCTCTGACACTTGTTTCCTGTTTTGTTCCTTATAGCCATTCTGAACACAGGGAGCTGTCATCTCATTGTCGTGAGGATTTGCGTTGGCCTTATACTTAATGGTGTTGAACATGTGTTCATACAGCTGTTGGCCACCTTTCTGTTTTCTTGGCGTAAATCTCTGTTTCCATCTTCTGCCCAGGTTTTAATGGGCTTGTTGTTTTTTCTCTTGTGGAGACGTGTGTGGTCATTGGGTCTTTTGGCTATTCAGCCCTTCTCAGATGTGTGGTTTGAAACATCCTCTCCCTGTTGTCGTGTTGTCTTTGCATTGAGTGGATGGTTTCCCCGGCTGGACAGAAGCTTCTACGTTGGATGGAGTCCTGCTTCTTTCTTCTTTTCTTTGTTGCCCTTGCCCAGTCACACATGCTTCTTCCAAATAGGCGGCTACCCCAGATGGCAAAGAGCAAGCTGCCTGTGTTTTCTCCTAGAAGTTTCACTGTTTCAAGACTTCCGTTGAAGGCTTTAATCCATTTCGAGGTGGTGTGTGTGCCTGGTGTAACATCATGATCTACTCTTATTGTGTTACATGTGGCTGTGCAGTCTTCCCAGCATCATTTATTTTAGAGACTCTCCTTTCTCCACTGTCTCCTCTTGCCTTCCTCATTGCAAATGTGCTCTCCATATATGTGTGAGTTGACCCTTGGGATCTCCATTCTGTTCCATTGGGGTTTGTGCCTGTTTTTGGGACCAGGCTGTGCTGGTTCGGTAGCAAGCGCTTCGTCCTACATGTTGAAATCAAAGTGTGATACGTCCTGCTTTGTTCGTTCTCCTCAGAATTCCTTTGGGTATTCATGGTCCCTTGTTGCTGGATAGAGACTTTAGGATTTTCTCTTCTATTTCTGTGGGAAAGATTGCTGCAAATTTTACTGGGGTTGCATGCAACCCAGAGATTGCTTTATCCATTGCAGACGTTTCAGGTGTTTCAGATCTTACATTCCTAGAGCACAGAATACCCTTCTGTTTCTTTGTGTTTTCTGGAATTTCTTTCCCTAAAGCTTTGCTAGTTTTCGGTTTCCATAGCTTGCACCTGTTTGTCTAAGCTTATTCCTAGAAATCTTATTCTTCTTACTTGCATGTTTTTTTCCCAGAGGTTCAGTTTTTCTATTCTTTGAAACTTTTCATTGGTTTTGTTTTGGCAGATGTTTATGGCTGTGCTCACATCTGGTGGTGATGCTGCTGTATTAGCTGGGCAAGAATAACACTGTCTGATGTTGCTTCCCATCTGCCTCTCCACTACCTTGGACACCTGCCCCAGAATATCTGGACCATCGGTGAGGAGGTTCACCTCCAGGATTCTGCATGGTCTGCCCTGGGTGCCGACCCAGAATTTGCGGACTTCACCACTGCACCACTGGCCAGCACCTTTCATGTGCCATTGGAAACCTGCATTTGATGTGGAATGTGAGTTGAATATGCTATTTGGGACAAATCTTGCACTGTGTAGACGAGGCCAGTTTGTTTTTCTTCTCCATTGTGATGTCGGAGGATTTCTCAGAATTGTGTCTCTGCTATCACGGCAAACTTCATCAACACAGGTTTTCAGAGCCAGATTTTAACAGTCTCATAACTCACCCTGACCAGTTAGCCTAGGTTTGACATTTGCTACAGTTTTTGGGTTTGTGACTTTCTCTGTCTTTTGAACGTTCAGGGAGTGTCATCTAAAACGGACATCTTTCATTGTGGATTATTCAGGTGTGATTTCTGTGTGCCTTCCATTTTCTGGGACGGTTTTTTGTTTTCCATGTTATAATTGTTGAAATGGGCTCAGTGAGCTGAAGACTCGAATGAAAGATTTCTCGGACTTTGAAGGTCTGGCACTGGTGCTCTTTTATTTAGAGAATAGTATGGGATGGCATGGGGACAGGACCCATGGGTAGTGAAGAGTTGCTGCTGCTCCCTGGGGATGGGACCCATGAGCAGTCAAAGCTCCTGCTGCTACCCTGAGTTGAGGGTTAGGGCAAGTTTTATAAGTCATGGGTACATGATTTATTTTTACTGGAAAAAGAAATGATGTGGTAAAATGTCTTTAAATGATTTCAGTGCAGACGGATTCTGGTTATTGTGCAGTCATATAACTTTAGATACGGATCTGGCCCTGTAGATCAGCACGTAGGTGAGGATGCGCTGGGCTTCTCTCCCTGAGTCAGCCGTAATTCCACCTGCTCATATAGTTTGGCATGTAGGCCAGATCACCTTGGGCTTCCCTAGCTGGGGCAGGCTTAATCCACATCATAAACACCCCCTGTACCCATTTGGACTGGAGAGGTTTGGGGATATGGACGATGGTCAGTCTTCTGTAACTACTTATGGCTGTACAAGGTCGCAGAGCTGTCCCTAAATGGGGTCATAGGTACAGGTAGGATGTTCAGTGGACTGGAAGGCTTCACCGGTGGAGTTCAAGGCTGACAAAGTATACAGAGCATCTGGAGACGAGAGAATCATTTGACGAGAGGTGGTCCAGAAGGTGAAACTTTTTTCACATGTGGAAGACAGACAATGAAACAGACAACAAACTATAATAAGAAATACAAGCAGTATGTTTAACCCAATGTATAACGTATTGAAGTAGTGCAAAAACCTGGTCCTGACTTGGAGTTCAACCAATCGTTTAGAGTTAGGGTTGATAAGACATGGATTTAATTTGGTGGTTGGGACAGGAAGCCAGAAATATTTTGATGGTAGTCAGGAATATAGACACAACATTCAGTTTTTATAATGGCATAGGTGCACCCTTGTGCTGCTGTCAAGACATCCAGTGTCATTTGGATTTGGAGGACTGCCTTACACATTTGGGATACTTCTAAACTGAGCAGCGAAGTGCTATGTTGTGCATCATTTAATACCTTCATAATAAATTTGTTTAGGACTTCCATGTGAAAGACGACACTTTCGATTCCTAAGTGGGGAAGGAAAATTGCGGAAAGATGGTCATACCAGTGGAAGACAGACCTGGTTCAGCGCTGCTGCAGGTTGGGTAGGATAGCAGACGGAGATGTAGTAAATGTAGTTCTACCCTGCATCCAGACAAAGCCTAGTGTGCATCGTGCAATCCATTTAGGTGGCAGCCAAGGCCATAAATTGGAGCCGCATAGCCACTGAGCACTATTAGGGACTAACCAAAGCGTGCTGGGCTGTCTATCCCAGTCAGTCCCAAACCAATCAGTACTTTTTTAAGACTAGGATATGAGAACACATATAACAGCGAATTTTTCCCATAGGTCGGCTGTTATTTGGCCATGTATCACAGGTGTGATTGCTTTGTTCCCAACAGAGAGTGACCTTTTACTGAGTTGAGCACTAGTAGGAGTGAACCAAATACATTCATCCCAAATTTCATATGGTCCATCCTGTGTGTATTGATAAGTTGGGGACTTTCCCTTTGGAACTTGTTGTTTCAGATCCACCTGTAACAAGGCAAATCTAGTTAGTATTTGGGGAGTAGTTTTAAAGGAAAATGTTTAATTCTGGCCAGGGAACTCGCAGGTGTCAGACATAGATGAGCACAAGGAGACACTATGATTAGTAATAGATGAATCTTGTGGATGAAAAGAGCTAGAATCTAATATCCATGAATGCCTACTATAGCTTCTACAGAAACATAATTTTTTCTCTCTTAAATCACCCTCATTTTTACAAAAGATAGCCAAATCAGGATTAACAGGTTTGCAAGTAAAGTGTAGTTTCAATACAACTTGCTCCAATTATTTACATAACAGCTCCAAGAATAGCAATTGTTTATACAGGCTTTTTTAAGTATGCTTTGCTGGAAATTTTTATGAGGAATCAGAGATTGAACTGTGAAGGCCTCTAGAGGCCAGAAAAGCCAAGCCAAGGATTTGCCATCAGATTTTGCCTGCAGTACTTACAGATTTGAGTGGAGTTCTCTTTCAGGTCCCCCAAAGTATTCGGTGGTTACTTGCTCCTGCCAGATAAGCACGCTTCCTTACTTAACAGGTAAGATTGCCAGAATCTCTGTAAACAAGGTACCAGGACCGTGTTTCTGAGTGGCTGTATTCCAGAAAGCCCAATCTTTGTTCCTGAAATGCTGTCTTGTCATATCTGAGCCTGTATGTTTCAAATATGACATTCCAGTCAAAGCCTTGGTAATATAACCAATGTGTCCTGTTATAAGAAGAACAGATTCTTATGGAACTTATGCAAATATTGCCACGAAATGACCATACTCAGTCACAAAGGGTTTGACAATTCCTTAGGGATAAGGTAGGGAGAAAAAGATGAATGTTTCAGTTTTGCTCATAAAGGTATAATTTCACCAAATTGCTGTAAGTCAAAGTTAGCAGAAGAGAAAAGAGAAAAAGATTTCCCTCATTATGAGAAAACAAAACAACACATCAAAACTCAACAATATTTCAAACAGAAGTCCTAAAAAATTATAATCATCCTCATCAGTTCACACAGTCCTGTATAATCAATTCTTGAGCTGAATCTTCTGTCAGCAGATCGAGGAGCTTAGTTTCTGTTACAATTCTGTAGTTTCTTACTCAGCTCAGTTTTACAATCTGAAAGTTTATCAGAAACCTGTAGTTTAGATCCTCTGCGTCAGAATCCTTTCCCGGAATATCTCAGAAGATGAAACATATTTGCAAAAGAAAAAAGCATCAGAGAAAAACAACAATTATCTGCAAATGGACAAAGGACTCAAAAGGGCAATTGACAAAGAAACTTGGATACTTCTGTGACATATGACCCTTCCAGATAATAAATTTACTTATGACTGATAACCAGGACAGATCAGAATCTTAGGAATTCTATATAATTTGAAGACATCTATATTAATAACATTTACACATCTAATACCACCTAAGAATATCTATCATCACTTGTTTCACAATGTTTCCCATGTAATTTAATAGAAAAAATAAGCCTAATTAGTTTAATGTTTTCCTCCTTACAGGAACAGAGAGCAAATTTCTTTGAGAAGTCTCAGGGGCCCTCTGAAAATCCTCAGAGTAGTTTCTCCTCTGTCCACCAGGTCAAAAGAAAGACTTCATTCAGGATTTGAATATTTTTGAGGGAGAAACTTGTCAAAACATATCCAAGTTTTTAAAATGCTTCTTCAAATAGGAAACAACACTCACTGTGAAACAATGCTCAGGTATCTATTCAAAGTGATGACAGAAAGAGTCAAAAATCTTAAGAGTGACCTCAGTCATTATTTTCACAAAACACATTTCTCTCTTAGGTAGACTTACTCAAAGAAAAAGCTTTTATAACTTCTTTACCAAGAGCAGATCCAAAGTTCAAGAAAAAGTATCCTTTTAGAGAAAACCAAATTTCAATTTCTGCACCTACTTATTTTGAACATTCAAACTCATTCACTTAATTGAACTTACTTTAGTCTACTTGAGTAGGCATAAAACTCCTTTCAGAATTTCTACTTCACAAACCTTCTTCAACTTTCTTTTTCGTTTTCAGAATGTGTCAACAACTTTCTTTTTTCCTTTCTAGTACATTAGGACAAATTTATCTTTTTTCACCCATCAAACAAAAATATTTCCATTCTTTATACCTTTTTTACTGAAAGCATACATTTTAACTTCCCTGAATACAGAGCTCTTTTCCTTATTAATTTCCTGTAGCTTTAATTCCATAAGTTAATTAGAACTTTTAAGCCTTAACAGATCTACTAAACACTAAAAAGTAAGCAATTATGAATTGTCTTTTATATCAGCATTCTAAACACTTCATAACTTTAGAAACATGCAGCTTTACAATAAAACACAGGCATGGTTTTTGATACACCCACACGCTTTTAGCCTCTTCCATAAGAAGCCCAAAGTAGATAACTTAGATATGTTTATTAATAATGATTCAGTGTTTCATCCTATCCAAATATGACCCGCATATTCATCTTTTTATCATTTAACTTAACTTTGCAAAACTCAAGATTGTTATACAGAAAAATTTTGAAGCTGTTTTGTTTCAACAAGTATACTGACCATAAAAGTTATTGTACTCACCTTTATGAGTTTTATGTATTTAAACCATTTGTTTCCAACAACCATGTTCAGATTACCTATGGAAACCTCATGAGGAATTAGACAAAACTGGTCATCATTTAAAGCTATTATTTTACTGACAAATTTAAGAAAGTGAACTTATATGACTAGATAACCCAGGCTGAATGCCTGCATCCTATGCAAATACCGACAACTCTGACAACAAGATAATTTTCAATCAAACCAACAAACTTTAACAAGCTTTCATTTACCAAAGGTTAATTCACATCACGTTAACTTTGAAAGGCACTGAGTTAATTTCTACTACATTTAGAATTTATGTAAGCACTTTCTTTAAGCCAACTAAACAGAGATCTTAATTTTGGCCATACCATCCAGGGGTAAAAATATCACACATATAATGTACACATAGACACACATAGACAGAGACTGTACAACCATTGTTTTAAAAACTACTCCAGTGAATCAGGTACAATAATATAAAGCTCACCAGTTATGAATCCACACTTTGTTTTGAGCCTTTTTACTAATACTTATGGAGAAGATCCTCGAGATGGTAGACTTTTTGCAAGGGTGCACTTATGACCATTTATCCTTTCCCCTCTTTTTTTTTTCAGTCTTAAGAATGAGTGATGGGCTACATAGTAGTTCCTTCAGAGGGGGAATGAGAATCCTTTTCATCATAAAGGAAGTAGGTGGAATCTGAACTGCCTCTAGAGCTGTCTTTCCAGTCTTGCAAGGATTTTGTAAGGACAGTTGCTCTTGATTTCTCAGAAACTGGACTGAAACTTGAAGGACATTCTAGGTTGATCTACCTGTCCAACTGCACCAGAAAGGCACAGAGATACATCACAAATTTTCTCCCAGATGAAGTTTCTGGGGTATACCCATACAATTGAAAGTGTTTCTAATTAGTTAGAATGACCCGAAGTGGTGAGTCTCTTGGGATGCTTACGTCATTCCCCATTCCAGTAAAGCCAGTGTCGGACTGACAGTGAACTGGACAAGGGTGCAGTGCCTACAAAGGCCTGGAACATGCTGGAGGCCGGAGCTCCCAGTACCCGGGTTGAGATTTAAGTCCCTTGCAAAATATTTTCAAGTTTTTCAATTTTACAGAATGTCCAGGTTCTGGTCAAGTCCAGCCTGAACTTAAGCTCGACTTGGTGACAACAGAGGACACGATGAGCAAAACAAAGAAATTAAAAGAAGACACCAGACCTCACCCACATGGCCGTTCCCAGAGGGTTATCATGATAAAAGTCACACAACAGTTCCCATGCTGGGGCACACTACCCTAGCATGACAGTTCACAGAATAAATCGCAGGTCTCCTAACCTCATAGCCCATTCAGTAGGTGACTAAAATACTCAATCAGTCAACCGCCAACAGAGGGCACCCTACTTGGCATCACCGGGGTGATCAGACACAGAAAGCCAAAGTTGGGGCTCCCAGTGTTGGAGGACTTGACTCTTGAAAGATTTCTTTGTTTCCCAGTTGCAAAGCTCAAAAGGAGACGAAAATGGCCATTGTAACTCTAAGTAAGATGAGACAGGTCCATTACATTGAAAATCCCCCCTGAACCTAGGGAAGCACCCTACCTGTTGTTCTTATGGTGGGGTGCCTATAGCAAGGGGTGATGGGGGTGTCCCCCAGAATTGCATCCCTTAGATACCTTCCCTGCTATGCCTGGCAGTAACAGGTGCCTGGTGAACATCTTTCCTATTCTGCCTGGAAGTAATAGGTGCCTGGTGAGTGGTCCCCAAGAGAAAAGGAGAAGTTTAAGAGAGAACATGATGGAGAGAAATAGTGAAGAAGTTTCCGCCACGCTGGCGTCATTCTACCAAATTGCGTGTTGGAGCCATTCTCCAAAGAAGGGTTTCCAATACTCAGCCAAAGGTTAGACGTTGGTAATTTCCCTGAACTGAAGTCCCGATTGGGACATTCACACAGTTCAGATGGTCAAGTGCATGGGAGGTGTCCCAATCCAGCTTTAGTGATAGAAACCTTCCACGAGAGTCTTGGAGATTGCCAACCATCCTAATGACTTAAATGGCTGACCCATTCCCACGTAAACTTTATGTATTAGAGATAGGGTCAGGAAGGAATGGATTAATTCATTCTACATCACTCTTAGGCTTAAGGTACTGATTCTCTTCAAGCTGAATGCCAGATTTGCATCATAGAGTAGCCATGGGCAGCAAACACGAATTCATACAGCTATTCAAGACAGTTCCTGATGGAGAAGTGAATTTAGATCCATCCTCGAAAAAGAGAGAGGCACAAGGAAGGAAACGGCACTTACCAGAATTCGAGCTCACAAACCAATGAAGCACGTTCCCCATAAGGGCCACAAGATATGATGTGGGGTCGGCAAGCTCAAGAGTTGAAAATAAGATTTCTTGGACCCTCAAGGTCTGGCAGTGGTGCTCTTTTATTTAGAGAATGATACAGGATAGCATGGGGACAGGACCTATGGGCAGTGAAGAGCTGCAGGCATGGGGACAGGACACATGGGCAGTGAAGAGCTGCTGCTGCTGCTGCATTGGGAAAGGACCCATGGGCAGTCACAGCTCCTGCTGCTGCCCGTAGTTGAGGTTAAGGACTAATTTTATCAGGCATGGGTACGTGACTTATTTTTCCTGGAAAAAGAAAAGATAATGTAAAAAGTCATTAAATGATTTCAGTTCAGATGGGTTCTTCTTATTGTGTGGTTATATAACACTAGATACGAAACTGGCCCCATAGATAGGCATGTAGGTGAGCATGACCTGAGCTTCTCTCACTGGGGCACCTCTAATTCATACCAAAAGAAATTCAACGGGTCATATAGTTCTGCATGTTCACCAGCTAACCTTGGGCTTCCGAATGGGGGCAGCCTTAATCCACATCAATCCTCATGGTCTTTCACAGCTGTCTCCCATAGATATGCTCATCAGTGTGTTCTCCTTCATTCCAAGTTAGGAATTTTGTATTTCTTTAATCACCATATGTTCTCTAGGCCGATGTGAGTGCTTTCGTGATTATTGGGTTTTGTCTTTGAATTTCCATCGTTCACTTGAAGGAATCTTGGCTATCCTAGCCTAGGTCCAACTGAGCACTGAGAACACGAGGTCATCTTAGTTGGTTTGACATTCTGAGATCAGAAACGCCAAATTCTAGTTTGTCCTGGCAACCACCTTATGGACATTATGTTTCTGAGACAAATTAGAAAAATCTGATGAATTCCTCTCTCCAGGTAAGATATTTTTATGTCTTTTTTTCTGAATTTGGGTAGGCTAGACCTTGACATCGGATCCTTCATTGTTCCAGTAGATTACGTCTAGATACTGGTTTACTCTATTTCTGTAGGGTTTGCTAGTTGTTTGGCTTACGTCCTCAGCTTTGGCATGTTTATTTTTCATTAAATATAAGTGTAATGTTCTAATTTTCAGCCAACTTCCTCACATACGGTGGTAAACCACATAATCAATACTTTTCTATGACAAGAGATAGGGGGAGAGAATTTCATTGGGGTCAAATAAGCATTTTAGCTTTGATGGCAGCCTTCACTTTGGATTGGTGGTTCCCAGAGGGAAAGAAAGAATCCAAAAAGCTGTGCAGATTTCTGGCATAAAGCTTTTGAGGCTGAAAGAGATTAGAGAAGATAAACTTTCAATGATTGTGAATCTCCTCCAAATGCTTAATGATGCTACAGAAAGGTAGACCATTGCAAATATATTAAGAAGAATACTACAAAGACAACGTGTTCCATGCTAAACTCATGAATCAAGGGAAGATGTTACCTTTTGTGAGGTTACTACTCATTACCTTCATGAATAATCACAGCAGGCCAGCTTCTTCCCAAGTTCAGGCAAAAGATTGGTGCACAAGTAAAATTCAGGGCCAGTCATGTGTTCTGGTGTGTAAGAGCCCACGTTCCTAGTCTGTGGCCTGGGACTCATGGATTCGCATCACAGGTGCTGATCAGGTTAGTAACATCAGGAGAGATAGATTTCATGGTATGGTGTGGGCAGAGATCATACATAAGTGGAAATTGTGAGCAGACCTTATAGATATGCACCAGGAAAACAACATGAAAATATTGCAATCTATGACGCATCTGGTAGACTTCTCAAATACAGAATGGAGGAAGTGATGTGACTTGCATAGGTGGAATTGTCGGACTGTACAAGATGACACGATCATTGAACATCAGAGGATTGGCTGGGCAACTTCAACTTGGGAGGGACTCGTGGACTTTTTCTGGGGAAAGTCTACATATTTGGCCATATCCACAAAATGTGACAGATAAAACCAAGGATAAACTTAAAGTAAAGAATTCAGTGTCTAGAGAGAATGTAGTAGACATTTAAAAGTCCAAAGATAAAGTTATAAACAGACAAGAAATCCAGGAAATGGAAAACTATCAGACTGGTATCAGATGGCTCTGAAATACTGTGTGCTTGGAAGATGCCGGACAACTCAGAAGTTTGAGGGTGTTTATGACATCACAGTGAACATGTCACCAAAGATGGCCCCATCTTTATAGTCCGAGGATTGTCCTAGGCTACGATACTCAAGTGAGAGATACCCAGAAAAGAATTTAAAAACAGAAACCAGCACTGAAACTTGAAGAGTTAGAATTGCTGCTGATTAAAGGGATAAGAAAGAAGTCATTGAGGAGAAGCAATAAATAACAGACAGACAAGCACTGAGTGGAGAACATTGTGATCTTCTCAAGAATATGGGTAGGCCATTCTAATTCAAGCTTGCAACTTGATTTTAAACCAGAGGCTGGACTTGGGTCTTATCAGACCTACCTTGTCCTTCTGCCTTAATCATAATCCCAAATCAAGAATGATCTCCTGAGGACATTGTAGAGAAGGATCGATGTTTCCCTTCCTATGCCCCTAGCACTCATTGAAGAGAAGTCTCACTTTCCATACCTCTGGCTTTATGGAGGCCCACTGGGTACATGCTAATGTGTCACAATACATCTCTTTGAACCCTTGAAGGACTAGAACCCCATCATGCTCCAGGTATGTCGCATTGTTTGGCAGGGCTCCAGAAGTGTGCTGAGAATCACCCTTTTCCAGAGGGCTTCATTGCTTTGTGAGGGCTGCCCTACCAGGCTAGTGTGCTCAGTTTGGCTCCAATGAGATACTCTCCCCCATCTCTTGGAGTAGAATGATTACTGATGACGTGTATTGACACCATGTGAAAGGAGGTTGTCTGAAAAGTAGAACATTACAATTATCTTTATAGAAAAATAAACATGAGGTTGTAAATCAAACAAATAACACACCTTATAGAAATACAGTAAGCCAGTATCTAGACGTAATCTACTGGAACGTTCAAGGATCGGGGGTCAAGATCGAAACTTCCCAAATCCAGAAATGAGACAGAAAAATATCTTACCTGGAACGGAATTCATCACATCTGTCTAATTTGTCTCGGGTACATTATGTTCATGAAGAAGGTTAACATGACAAACTAGAATTTGGAGTTTAAGATGTCAGAACGTCAGACCAACCAAGATGAACACGTGTTCACAGTGCTCATTTTGACCAAGGCTAGCATGGTAAAGATTGCTACAAGTGACCAAGGTAAATTCAAAGACAACACCCAACAATGAAAAGCACTCACACGTAGGCCTATAGAACATAGGGTGGTTAAAGAAATAGAAAATTGATACCTTGGGATGAAGGAGAACTGGCTGACAAGCATACCAAACGGGGAAATCTGAGAAAGACCACGATGATTATGCTATGGAAAAACAAAACGGGCTCAAAAGAAGGAAGGCAAACACAAATAACACCTGAATAATCCACAACGAATGGTGTCAGACTTTAGACAGACTCTGCTTGAACTTTTGAAAGTCAGAAAGTGACACAAACCAAAAAACTGCAGCTAGGTAAAACCTGTGCTACCTGGAAAGGGTGGGTATGAGACTCCTCCAAACGTCCTTTGAAACCCTGTGTCCATGAAGCTTGCCGGGAGAGCAGAGACCTAATTATGACAAATTCTCTGACATCACAGTTGACCAAAAATACAAACTATCTACATCTACTCAGTGCCAGAGTTGGGCTGAAGTAGCCTATTGAAGTCACATTCCACTCAAATGTAGGTTGCCGATGGAACATGAATGGGGCTGGTCAGTAAAGAATTGGGGAAGTCTGCGCATTCTGAGTTGGCAGCCAGGAGTTGGCAGGGTAGAATACTGGGGGTAAACCTCCTCACCACTGGTACAGCCATTCTGTGGCAGGTGAGGGAGGTAATGTAGAGGCCGATGAGAAGCGACGTTAGACAGGGCCACACTTCCTCAGCAAATACAGGAGCACTTCCAGCAGATGTGAGCACTGTGATAAATCTCTTTCAAAAGGAAACAAATTAAAAGTTGCAAAGAATAGAAAAATTGAACCTCAATAAAAAAGCAAAAGGATGCCATTAAGAAGAATAAGATACCAAGGAATAACCTCACCCCAACAGATGAAAGATCTGTAAACAGAAAACTAGCAAACATTTGCAGAAAGAAATGGGAGAAGACACAAGGAAGCGGAAGGATATTCCATGCTCTTGAAATGGAAGAATTAACACACTTGAAACGTCCACACCGCATAGAGAAATCTCTTGATTCCATGCAGTCCCAGTCAAAGTTGCAGCAATATTTCTCACAGAGATAGAAGCGAGCATCCTAAAGTTTACATCCAGCAACAAAAGACCCCGAATAGCCAAAGGAATCCTGAGGAAAAAGAACAAAGCTCAATGTATCACACCTTCTGATTTCAACATATAGGACGAAGAAATTGAAATGCAAGCAGCGCAGGCTGGGATGCAAAACAGAGAAACAGAACCATGGAACAGAATCAAGAGCCCAGAGGTATAGGGTCACATATATGGACAGCCAATTTTCGATCATGGCGCCAAGAGGAGACAGTGGAGAAAGGAAAGTCTCTACAATGAACGGTGTTGGGAAGAGTGCAGAGTCTCATGTAAGACAAGGAGAGTAGACCATGGTGTTACACCACGCACAAACACCAACTCGAAATGGATTAAAGTCTAGAATGTAATACTGGAAACCATGAGACTTCTGGAAGGAAACGTAGGTAGGGTGCTCTTTGTCATTTTTCTTAGCCTCATACTTAGAAGAAGCATATCTGTCTGGGAAAGGGCAATAAAGGAAACAAGAAACAAATGGGACTACATCAGACATAAAAGCTTCTGCATAGCCAAGGAAATCATTGATGCAATGCAAAGACAGCACAACAACTGGGAGAGGACGTTTGCAATCCACACATTGGTGAAGGGGTGAATAGCCAAAAGATCCAATAAACTCATACGGCTCCACAAGAAAAAAAAAAAAAAAAAACAAGCCCCATTAAAATCTGGGCAAAAGCTGGAAACAGAGATTTCTCCCAGCAAGATAGAAAGATGGCCAACAGGCTGTATGAAAACATGTTCATCATCATTAAGTCTCTGGTCAGTGCAAATCTGAAAGGCAATGAGATAGCAGATCACGGCGGTCAGAATGGCTATAACGATGAAGACAGCAAATAAGTTTCGGAGAGGAGGTGGAGAGAAGAGAAGCCTCCTGCACTGCTGGAGGGAGTGTAAACAGGTGCAGCCACGACACAAAACGGTGTGGAATTGCCTTAGACATTTCAGAATACATCGACCATATGATCCAGCTATTCCTCTGTGGTGTGTTTATCCAAAGAACTTGGAAACACTCATACACAGAGATTGGTGCACACCTCTATTTACCCTGGCCTTATTCCCGATATCCAAGACTTGGAAGCCTGCCTGGTGCCCATCAAGGGATGAATGGAGAAGGAATATGGGCTATAGCCACACAAAGGCATAGCAGTCAGCTATAGGAACAGAGTCAGGCCAGCCATTTGTGACCACCAGAATGGCTCCTGAGGGTATTGGGGGAACTGAAAGAAACCCCAGGGGTATGGTCAAATACCACAGGATCTCACGTACAAGGAGAAGAGCAAGAACGGACCAACAAACAGGTATCACATGACAATGGATTGGCATTTCCCAGAGGGAAAGTGGGGCAGTGGCCAGAGAGAGAAAGTGTTGATTAGGCACAGGTGTGTGGTTAGGGACAGAAATTAGGCTTACGTTGGTGAAGATGATGTAACCTACTCTGAAGTCTAAATCAATGTGGATGTAGATCTGAAAGCTATAGGTCATTATAATGTTGGGTTACGGCAATCAATTCACATAAAACCAAAACTCCCAAAAGAGATGCAGATTTACAACCGGAAGCTTTGGAGACAGAAAGAGGTTAGAGAAGAGGAACTTCCAAGTATTGGTAATCACCTCAACATGCTCAATGATGCTACAGAAAGGTAGACTTTTGCAAAGAGATGAAGAGGAATACTACCGAGAGAACATGCTCTGTGCTAAACTCATGAACCAACAGAAAATGTAACCGTTCATGATGTTACTACTGATTCCTTCACGAATGATCGAAGCAGGCCAACATCTTCACAGGTCAGGTCAAAGGTTGGTCCAAAAGTGCAATTCAGGGCCGGCCCTGTGATGTAGCAGGTAGGTTCCTACATTCCACTTGGGTGGCCCGGGCTTCACCAGCTAGCATCAGGGGTGCGGATGAGATTACTAGCATTAGGAAATATAGATTTCAAGGTATGGTGGGCACAGAGATCATAGAGAAGGAGAAATTGTCACCAGATCTTAACAATATGCACCAGAAAAAAAACCATGACTTTATGACAATCTATGAATGCATCAGGAACACTTCCCCAAATGATGAAAGAAGGAAAACATGTGACCTGCCAAGTGGAATTTTTAGACTGCTAGGAGATCGCACGATCATTGTGCATCAGGGGATTGCCTGGGCAACTTCCAATTGGGAGGGCCCCCAGGACTTTCTCTGAGGAATGTCCACCCAATTGGGCATATACACAATGGATAAGATATAAAACAAGGGATAATCTTAAAGGAAAGGAACCAGTGGGTAGAGGGAATGTAGCATACCTTTCAAGTTCCACGAGAAAGTTAGAAACTGACAAGAAATCCAGAACAACGAAAACTATCCTACCTGGAAAGATGGAGTCGTCAGACTGATATGAGATGACTCTGAAACACTGTGTGCATGGAGGTTTTCAGGACAACTTAAAATTCTGAGGGTGTTTATGACGTCACGGTGAATGTGTCACCCAAGATGGCAGCAAGTTTAGAGTGCGAGGTTTGCCCTGGCTAGGATACCCACGTGAGAGATATCCAGAAACAGCTTTTCCAAACAGAAACTGCACACAGAAACTTGAAGAGATCAAAGAGGCACTGATTCAAGGGATAAGAAAGGAATCATTGGGAAGAAGGGATACTAGAGGGGCAAGCACTGAGAGGAGAACATTGTTATCTACTCAAGTAGATGTTGAGGCCGTGCTGATTGAAGCTTTCAACTTGATTTGAAACAAGAGGCTGGACTTGGGGCATATCACACCTACATTTTCCTTCTGCCTTACTCATAAACCCAAATCAAGAATGATCTCTTGAGGACATTGAAGAGAACAATTGAGGCCTTCTTTCCTAGACCCCTAGCATTCTTTGAAGAGAGGTCTCCCTTTGCATAGCTCTGGCGTCACGGGGTCCCACTGGGTACACGCTAAAGTGTCCCAAGACATCGCTGTGAAGACTTAAAGGAATGGATGATTGTCATGCTTGGGGTGTGTCCTTTGGTTTGGAGGGCTGTAGAAGTGTGCTTAAAAGCACCCTTTTTGAGAGGGCTTCGTTCCTGTGTGAAGGCTGCCCTCCCAGGCTACAGTGCTCAGTTGGGCTCCAATGAAATTCTCTACCCCATCTCTTGACATAGAAACAGTATTGATTTCTTGTTCTGACAACATATGGAATGAGGTTTGCTGAAAATTAGAACATTGCCATTATGTTTAAATAAAAATACACCTGCCAAAGTTCAGAATGAAAATCAAACCAATAGCAAACCATGTAGAAATAAAGTAAGCCCAGTATCCAGACGTAATCTGTTGGAGCATTCAATGATCAGGGGTCAAGTTTGAAACTTCCCAAATCCATAAAAGAGACAGACAAATCACTTACCTGGAGGGAGGAATTCATCAGATTTCTCTTGAAAACACAATGTCCGTGAAGGTGGTTGTCTGGAAAACCTCTAATCTGGAGTTTCTGATCTGAGAATCTCAAACCTAACAAGACGACCATGTGTTCTCAGGGCTAAGTGTCACCTGGGCCGGGATAGCAAAGATTCCTACAAGTGACCAATGGAAATTCCAAGACCACACCCAACAATCACGAAATGACTGACACGTCGGGCTACAGAACCTATGGTAATTAAAGACATACAAAACTCCTAACTTGGAAAGAAGGAGAACGCACTGATAAGCAAATCGAATGGAGATATCTCAGCAAGACCATAACAATTAGACTATAGAAAAGAAAAAAGGATCCCGGAATATGGAGGCCAACAGAAATCAAAGCTGACTAATCCACAGTGAAAGACGTCAGTCATTAGACACACTCTGTTTGAACGTTTGAAAGTCAGAGAAAGTCACAACGCCAAAAACAGCAGCAAAGGTCAAACCTGGCCTAAATGAGAAAGGTGACTTATGAGACTGCTCCCCGCGGGCTCTGAAACCCTGTGTCCACGAAGCTAGACTAGACAGCAGACACGATTCTGACAAATCACCCAACATCACAGTGGGCCAGAAAAGCAAGCTGGCCTCATCTACACAGAGCCAGAGTTGGGCTCAAGTAGCATATTCAATCACAATCCACTCAACTGCAGGTTGGCAATGGAACATGAAAAGGGCCAGCCAGTGGGGCCGTGGTGATGTCCGCACATTCTGGTTCAGCAGCCCAGGTTCGGTGATGTGGAATCCTGGAGGTGAGCCACCTCACTGCTCGTCCAGCCATTCTGGGGAAGGCATCTGAGGTAGTGTAGAGGCAGATGGGAAGCGACGATAGACATCGCCATTCTTCCTCAGGAAATGCAGCAGCATGGCCAGCAGATGTGAGCACAGCCATAAACTTCTGTCAAAACAAAACCAATTGAAAGTTGCAAAGAATAGAATAACCGAAGCTCAAAAAAGAAAGCATGCCAGTAGGAAGAAAAAGATATCTAGGAATAAACGTGGCCAAACAGCAGAAAGATATGGAAACAGAAAACTTGCAAAGGTTTGGGCAAAGATATTACAGAAGACACAAGGGAACGGAAGGCTATTCCGTGCTCTTCCAATGGAAGAACGAACACACTTCAAACGTCCATACCGCATAAAGCAGTGTCTGGATTGCATGCAGTCCCAGTCAAAGTTGCAACAATCATTCCCACATAAATACAACACAGAATCCTAAAGTTTCTATCCAGCAACAAAGGACCCTGAACAGCCAGAGGAATCCTCAGGAAAACGAACAAAGCAGCAAGTATCACACTTTCTGATTTCAACATATAGGACGAAGCCCTAGGTACGGAAACAGCACAGCCTGGGCCCCAAAATAGGCACACAGACTCATGCAACAGAAGGAGATGCTGGAGGTCAACAGACACATCTACTGACAGCGCATTTTCGAACAGTGAGCCTAGAGGAGAAAGTGGAGAAAGGAGAGTCTCCACAAGAAACGGTGCTGAGAAGACTGCACACCAACAGGTAACACAATGAGAGTAGACCATGATGTTACACCAGATATACACACGACCTCGAAATGGATTAAAGCCTTGAATGGAATACTTGAAACCGTGCAACTTCTAGGAGACAACCCAGGCAGCTTGCTCTTTGCCATCTGGCTTGGCTGCCTATTTGGAAGAAGCGTGTGTCAGTGGGCAAAGGCAAGAAAGGAAACAAAAAACAATCGGGACTCCATCCAATGCAGAAGCTTCTGCCCAGCCAACGACTCCATTGACTCAATGCAAACACAGCACAACAACCGCGAAAGGCTGTTTGCAAACCACACATCGGAGAAGGGGTGAGTAGCCAAAAGATCCAATGAACTCATACGTCTTCACAGGAATAAAAACAACGAGCCCAATAGAACCTGGGCAAAAGATGGAAAAAGACATTTCTCCCAGGAAGATAGGAAGACAGCCAACAGGCTGTATGAAAACATGTTCATCATCATTAAGTCTCTGGTCAATGCAAATCCGAACGGCAATGAGATAGCAACACACAGTGGTCAGAATGGCTATAAGGATGAAGACGGGAAACAATAAGATTCACAGAGGAGGTGGAGAGAAAGGAAGCCTCCTGCACTGCTGGTAGGAATGTGAACCGGTGCAGCCACTACGCAAACTGGTGTGGAATTGCCTCAGAAATGTCAGAATCCACCTACCATATGATCCGCTTATTCCTCTGTGGCGTATATATCCAAACATCATGGAAACACTAATGCACAGAGATCGATGCACTGCTGTGTTCACACAGCCTTACTCCCGATATCCAAGACTTGGAAGCGTCCGTGGTGGCCATCAAGAGATGAATGGAGAAGGAAGATCGGCTATAGCCACACGATGGTATAGCTCTCAGCTGTAGGAATGGATGCAGTCCAGCCATTTGCGACCACCAGAATGGCTCCTGAGGGTCTTAGGGGAACTGAAGCAAGCCCCAGGGATAAGGTTGAATACCACAGTATCTCACGTACAAGGAGAGGAGGAAAAACGGAGCAACAAAAAGGTAGGACGTGACATGGGATTGGTAGTTCCCAAAGGGAAATGGATGCGGGGGTCTGAGGGAGAAAGAGTTGATTAGGCACAAGTGTGTGGTGAGGGCCTGTAATTAGGCTTACAGTGGTGAAGATGATGTAACCTACACAGAAGTCTAAATCTCTGAGAATGTAGATGTGAAAAGCTATAGGATGTTATAATGCTGGGTTACGGCAATCAGTTCACATAAAATCGAAACTTCAAAAAACGGTGCAGATTTACGGCCTAAGCTTGGGAGGCTGAAAGAGATTAGAGAAGATGAACTTCCAAGGATTGGTAAGCACCTCCAAATGCTTAATGATGCTACAGAAAGGTAGACCTCAGCAAAGAGATGAAGCGGAATACTAGCAAGAGAATATGTTCCATGCTAAACTCATCAACCAAAGGTAAATGTTACCGTCATTCATGTTACTACTGATTCCCTTCACGAATGATCGAAGCAGGCTAACATCCTCCCAAGATCAGGCCAAAAGTTGGTCCAGAAGTCGAATTCATTGGCGGACCTGTGATGTAGCAGGTAAGTGCCCACGTTCCGCTTGGGCGTCCTGAGCTTCACAGGATAGCAACACGGTTGTGGATCAGATTACTAGCATTAGGAAATCCAGATTTCACGGTCTGGTGGGCACAGAGATCACAAAGAAGTAGAAATGGTGAGGGAAACTGAGCAATACGCACCAGAAAAAACCATGTGAATATTACAATCTATGGACGCATCAGCTACACTTCCCCAAATGATGAAGGAAGGAAACATGTGACTTGCCTGGTGGAATTGTCAGACTGCTAGGAGATGACACGATAAGTGTGCATCAGGGGATTGCCTGGGCAACTTCAACTTGGGAGGGAGTCCATGACTTTCTCTGGGGAAAGTCCACCCATTTCACCATATCCACAAAACACAAGAGATAAAATCTTTGATAATCGTAACGGGAAGAGACTGGTGTGTAGAGGGAATGTAGTAGACCTTTCAAAGTTCGAGGAGAAAGTTAGAAACCGAGAAGAAATCCAGACAAAGGAAAACTATCCTACCTGGAAATGGGGAGTGGTCAGACTGGTATGCGATGGCTCTGAAACACTGTGTGCATGGAGGTTGTCAGGACAACTTAGAATTCTGAGGGTGTTTATGAACATATCACGCAAGATGGCCACATCTATACAGTCCGAAGATTGGCCATTGTGTGGCTATAGATCGTCTTCCTTCTCCATTCATCACTGGATGGGCACCACGTAGGCTTCCAAGTCTTGGATATTGGGAGTAAGGCTGTGGTGAACACAGTGCTGCATGGATCTCTGAGCATTATTGTTTCCAAGTTCTTTGGATATATATGCCAGAGAGGAATAGCTGGATCATATGGTAGATGGATTCTGAAAATTCTAAGGCAATTCCACAGCACTTTGGGTAGTGGCTGCACCTGATTACACTCCCCCCAGCAGTGCAGGAGGCTTCCCTTCTCTCCACCTCCTCTCCGAGACTTGTTGTTCCCTGTCTTCATCCCTATAGCCATTCTGACCACAGTGAGCTGCTGTCTCATTGCCGTTCGTATTTGCATTGCCAAAGAATTAATGATGAAGAACATGTTTTCATACAGCCTGTTGGCCATCTTTTATCTTCCTGGGAGAAATATCTGTTTCCATCTTTTGCCCAGATTTATGGGGATCGTTGTTTTTTTACTGTGGAGACATATGAGTTCATTGGATATTTTGGCTAATCACCCCTTCTCCGATGTGTGGTTTGCAAACATCCACTCACAGTTGTTGTGCTGTCTTTGCATTGAGTCGATGGAGTCGTTGGCTGGGCAGAAGCTTCTGCATTGAATGGAGTCCCGCTTGTTTCTTGTTTCCTTTGTTGCCCTTGCCCAGTCACACACGCTTCTTCCAAATAATTGGCTAAGCCAGATGGCAAATAGCAAGCTGCTTGCGTTTTCTCTTAGAAGTTGCACCGTTTCAAGTCTTCCATTCAAAGCCTTTATCCATTTCCAGGTGGTGTGTGTGGCTGGTGTAACATCATGGTCTACTCTCATTGTGATACATGTGGCTGTGCAGTCTTCCCAGCATCATTTCTTGTCGAGACTCTCCTTTCTCCGCTGTCTCCTCTTGGCTCCTTGGTCTACAATGGGCTGTCCATATATGTGGGAGTTGACCTATGGGCTCTCGATTCTGTTCCTTGTGTCTATGTCCCTCTTTTTGTGGCCAGCCATTGCCGTTTCGGTACCTAGCAGTTCGTCCTATATGTGGAAATTCGAAAATGTGGTACTTGCTGAGTTGTTCGTTTTCCTCAGGATTCCTTTGGCCTTTCCTGCTCCTTTGTTGCTGGATAGAAACTTTAGGATTCTCTCTTCTATTTCTGTGGGAAAGATTGCTGAAACTTCGATGGGGCTTGCGTGGAATCCAGAGATTGCTTTATCCAATATGGACGTTTCAAGTGTGTTCGTTCTTCCATTCAAAGAGCGTGGAATAGACTTCTGTTTCCTTGTGTCTTCTCTAATTTCTTTCCGCAAAGCTTTCCAGTTTGTTGGTCCTTGTTTGTCTCTTCTCCTTGTAAGTGAGCTCCTATGGTATTTGAGTTTCTCTCTGCGAGTTGTTTCACTTCCAATGAAACCCTCAGGAGCCATCCTTCTGGTCACTAATGGCTGGATTCTCTACTTTGTTATGGCTCAGAGATATGCCATTGTGTTCATAAAGCCCAGCTTCCTTCTCCAATCTTCCCTATTTATTCTTCCTTCTGCCTTGATGGGCATCAGGGCGGCTTTCAAGTCTTGGATAACGGGAGTAAGGCCAGGGTGAACACAGGGGTGCACATATATCGGTGCGCGACTTCTTCCAAGGTCTTTGGATAAACACGCCACTGAATAATAGCTGGATCATATAGTAGATGGATTCTGACATGTCTGAGGCAATTCCACAGGGCTTTGCTTCGTGGCTGCACCAGCTTACACTCACAGCAGCACTGTAGGAGTCTTCCCATCTCTGCAGCTCCTCTCTGACACTTGTTTCCTGACTTTTTACCTATAGTCATTCTGACCACATTGAGCTGCTATCTCACTGCCGTTTGGATTTCAATTGCCTTGAGTCTTAATGATGATGAACATGTTTTCATACACCTGTTGACCATCTCTATCTCTTCTTGGGCGAAATCTCTGTTTCCACCTACTGCCCAGGTTTTAATGGGCGTATTTTTTTTCTCTTGTGGACCCATATGATTTTACTGCATCTTTTGGCTATTCACCCATTCACTGATGTGTGGTTTTCAAACATCCTCTCCCAGTGGTTGTACTGTCTTTGCATTGAGTCGATGGTTTCCTTGGCTGGGCAGAAGCTTTTGCGTTTGATGTAGTCCCATTTGTCTCTTGTTTCCTTTATTGCCCTTGCCCAGACAGAAAGGCTTCCTCCAAATAGGAGGCTAAGACAGATGACAAAGAGCAAGCTGCCAGCGTTTTCTTCCAGAAGTCTCATGGTTTCCAGTCTTACATTCAAGACTTTAATCCATTTCGAGTTGGTGTTTGTGCCTGGTGTAACACCGTGGTCTATTCTCCTTGTCTTAGGTGAGGCTCTGCAGTCTTCCCAGCACCATTTATTGTAGAGACTTTCCTTTCTCCCCTGTCTCCTCTTGGCGCCATGGTCGAAAATGGGCTGTCCATATATGTGTACGTATACCTCTGGGCTCTTGATTCTGTTCCATGGTTCTGTGTGTCTGTTTTGCATCCCAGCCTGTGCCATTTCCATTCCTAGTTCTTCTTCCTCTATATTCAAATCAGAAAATGTGATACATTGAGCTTTGTTCTTTTTCCTCAGGATTCCTTTGGTTATTTGGAGCCTTTTGTTGCTGGATGTAAACTTTAGGATGCTCGCTTCTATCTCTGTGAGAAATATAGCTGCAACTTTGACTGGGATTTCATGTAATCTAGAGATTGCTTTAGCTGGTGTGGAGGTTTCCAGTGTGTTAATTCTTCCATTTCAAGAGCATGCAATATCCTTCCGCCTCCTTGTGTCTTCTCCCATTTTTCTTCCGCAAAGGTTTGCTAGTTATCAATTTACAGAGCTTTCACCTGTTGGGGTGAGGTTATTCGTAGGTATCTTATTATTCTTACTGGCATTTTTTTTGAGGTTCAATTTTCCTATTGATTGCAACTTTTAATTTGTTTCCTATTGACAGAGGTTTATCACTGGGCTCACATCTGCTGGAAGTGCTCCTGTATTTGCTGAGGAAGAGTGGCCCTGTCTCACGTCGCTTCTCATCTGCCTCTACACTCCCTCCCACGCCTGCCCCAGAATGGCTGGACCAGTGGTGAGGAGGTCTGCCCCCAGGATTCCACCCAGCCAAGTGCAGGCTGCCGACCCAAAACCCGTGGACTTCCCCAGTTCTCCACTGCCTGACCCCTTTCAAGTTCCCTTGCAACCTGCAGTTGTGTGGAATGTGACTTAAATAGGCTACTTCAGCCCAATTCTGCCACTGAGTTGATGTAGACGGTTTGTATTTTTGCTCAACTGTGATGTCAGAGAATTTGTCATAATTGTGTCTCTGCTGTCCAGGCAAGCATCATGGACACAGAGTTTCAGAGCAGGTTTGGAGCAATCTCAGACTCACCCTTTCAAGGTAGCCCAGGTTTTACCTCGCTGCAGTTTTTTGGTTTGTGACTTTCTGACTTTCAAAAGTTCAAGCAGAGTCTGTCTAAAGTCTGACATCTTTTGTTGTGGATTATTCAGGTGTTATTTGTGTTTGCATTCCCTTTTCTGAGCACATTTTGTTTTTCCATAGTATAATCATCATGGTCGTTCTCAGATTTCCCCCTTTGTTATGCTTGTCAGTCGGTTGTCCTTCATCCCAAGGTATCAATTTTCTATTTCTTTAACCACCCTATGTTCTATAGACCTACGTGTGAGTGCTTTTCATTGTTGGGTGTTGTCTTTGAATTTACATGGTCCCGTGTAGCCATCTTTGCCATGCTAGCCTTGGTGAAGATAAGCACTGAGAACACGTGTTCATCTTGGTTGGTCTCACATTCTGAGATCTTAAACTCCAAATTCTAGGTAGGCATGGCAACCTCCTTCATGAACATAATGTAGCCGAAGCAAATTCGGCAAATCTGAGGAATTCTGCTCCAAATAAGATACTTTTCTGTCTCATTTCTGGATTTGGGAAGTTTCGGTCTTGACCCCCATCCTTGAACGTTCCTCTAGATTACGTCTAGATACTGGCTTACTTTATTTCTATAGGGTGTGTTATTTCTTTGATTTACATCCTCAGCTCTGGCAAGTTTATTTTTCTATAAAGATAATTGTAATGTTCTAATTTTCAGCCAACCTATTTACATATGGTATCAATACACGTCATCAATAATCATTCTACTCCAAGAGATACGGGGATAGAACTTCATTGGAGCCAAACTGAGCACACTAGCCTGTTATGGTGGCCCTCACAAAGCAACGAAGCCCTCTGGAAAAGGGTGCTTCTCAGCACATTTCTGAAGCCCTGCCAAACAATGAGACATATGCAAAGCATGACGGGGGTACATTCCTTCAAGGGTTCAAAGAGATATCTTGTGACACATTAGCATGTACCCTTTGGAGCTCCATAATGCCAGAGCTATGGAAAGTAATACTTCTCTTCAATGAATGCTAGTGGCATAGGAAAGGAAGCATCAATCATTCTCTACAATGTCCTCAGGAGATCACTCTTGATTTTGGATGATGATTAACGCAGAAGGAAAATGTAGGCCTGATAAGACCCAAGTCCAGCCTCTGGTTTCAAATCAAGTTTCAAGCTTGAATCTCCATGGCCTCCCCCTATACTTGAGTAGATCACAGTGGTCTCCACTCAGTGATTGTCCCTCTATTATTGTATCTTCAAAATGACTTCTTTCTTATCCCTTTAATCAGCGTCTATTCTATCTCTTCAAGTTTCAGTGCCTGGTTTCTGTTTTTAAATTCTCTTCTGGGTAGCTCTCCCTTGAGTATCAGTAGCCTAAGACAATCCTTGGACTATTAACGAGGCCATCTTGGGTGACATGTTCACTGTGATGTCCTAAACACCCTCAAACTTCTCAGTTGTCCCGGCATCTTCCATGCACACAGCATTTCAGAGCGATCTCATACCAGTCTGACTACTCACGCTTTCCAGCTAGAATAGTTTTCCATTTCCTAGATTTCTTGTCGGTTTCTAACTTTATCCTTGAACTTTTAAACGTCTAGTACATTCTCTCTAGACAGTAGTTTCTTTACTGTAAGTTTATCCTGGGTTTTAGCTGTTACATTTTGTAGATATGGTCAAATGTGTAGACTTTCCCCAGAGAAAGTCCTGGAGTCCCTCCCAAGTTGAAGTTGCCCAGCCAATCCTCTGATGTGCAATGATCACGTCATCTCGTGCAGTCTGACAATTCCACCTATGCAGGTCACATCACTTCCTTCATTTTGTATTTAGAGAAGTGTACCAGATGTGTCATAGACTGCAATATTTTCATGTTTATTTCCTTGTGCGTATCTATAAGGTATGCTCACAATTTCCCTTTATTTTTGATCTCTGTCTGCACCATACCATGAAATCTATCTTTCCTAATGTTACTAATCTGATCAGCACCCATGAATTGAATCCATGAATCCCAGGTTGTCCACTAGGAACGTGGGCACTTACACACCAGAACACATGGCTGGACCTGAATTTTACTTTTGGACCAATCTGTTGCCTGAACTTGGGAAGAAGCTGCCCTGCTGTGATTATTCGTGAAGGTAATTAGTAGTAACCTTACTCATGGTAACATTTTCCCTTGCTTCATGAACTTAACACGGAACACGTTCTCTTCGTTGTATTCCTCTTAATCTATTTGCTATGGTCTACCTTTGTGTATCATCATTAAGCATTTGGAGGAGATTCACAATCCTTGGAAGTTCATCTTCTCTAACGTCTTTCAGCCTCAAAAGCTTCATGGTGCAAATCTGCATGCCTTTTTGAACAGTATTGATTATGTGTTTTGAAAACATATGTGAGGAAGTTTGCTGAAAATTGAAACATTACACTTATATTTAAAGAAAAATAAACATGCCAGAGCTGAGGATGTAAATCAAACAACTAACAATCCCTACAGAATTAAAGTAAAGCAGTCCTTAGACATAATCTACTCTAACGATCAAGTTCGAGCCTTCCCAAATTCAGAAAAGAGACATGAAAATATCTTACCTGGAGAGAAGAATTCATCAGGTTTGTCTAACTTGTCTCAGAAACATTATGTCCATAAGTTGGTTGCCTGGACAACCTAGCATTTGGAGTTTCTGATCTCAGAATGTCAAACCAACCAAGATGACGATGTGTTCTCAGTGCTCAGTTGGATCTAGGCTAGGGTAGCAAAGATTCCTTGTAGTGAACAATGGGAATTCAAAGACAATACATAACAATCACAAAAGCATTCATACATCGGCCTACAGAACATATGGTGATTAAAGAAATACAAAATTAATAACTTGGAATGAAGGAGAATGGACTGATAAGCATACCTATGAGAGATAGCTGAGAAAGAAAAAGACGATTGATGTGGATTAAGGATTGAAAATAGTCTTTTTGTCAGAGTTGTTGGTATTTGCATAGCATGCAGGCATTCAGCGTGGGTTTTCTAGTCATATAAGTTCACGTTGTCTGTTAAATTTGTCAACAAAATAATAGCTTTAAATGATGACCAGTTTTGTCTAATGCCTCATGAGGTTTCTGTAGGTAATCTGAACATAATTGTTGGAAACAAATGGTTTAAATACATAAAACTCATAAAAATGAGTACAATAACTTTTATGGTCAGTATACGTGTTGAAAAAAAACAGCTTCAAAATTCTTTTTGGTAACAATCTTGAGTTATGCCAAGTTAAGTTAAATGATAAAAATCTGAATATCTGGGTTGTTTTTGGATTGGATGTAACACTGAAACATTATTAATAAACATATCTAAGTTATCTACTTTTGGCTTCTTATTGAAGAGGGTAAAAGCGTTGGGCGTATAAAAAGCATGCCTTGTGTTTTATTGTAAAGTGGCGTGTTTCTAAAGTTATGAAGTGTTTAGAATGCTGATATAAAAGTCGATTCATAACTGTTTGCCTTTTTAGTGTTTACTACGTCTGTTAAGGGTTAAAAGTTCTAATTAACCTACGGAATTAAAGCTACTGGAACTTACTAAGGAAAAGAGCTCATATTCAAGGAAGTTAAAGTCTATGCTTTCAGTAAAAAAAGGTATAAAGACTGGAAATATTTTTGCTTGATGGGTTAAGAAAGATAAATTCGTCCTAATGTACTAGAAAGGAAAAAAGAAAGAGTTTGGGACAAAATCTGAAACCAAAAAAGAAAGTTTTAGAAGGTTTGTGAAGGAGAAATTCTGAAAGGAGTTTTATGCCTGGTCATGTAGACTAAAGTAAGTTCAATTAAGTGAATGAGTTTGAATGTTAAAAATAAGTAGGTGCAGAAATTCAAATTTGGTTTTCTTTAAAAGGATAAATGTTCTTGAACCTTTGATCTGCTCTTGATCAGGAGGTAATGAAAGCTGTTCCTTTGAGTAAGTCTACCTAAGAGACAAATCTGTTTTGTGAAAATAATGACTGAGGTCAGTCTTAATATTTTTGACTCTTTCTGTTATCACTTTGAATAGATACCTGAGGATTGTTTCACAGAGAGTATTGTTTCCTATTTGAAGAAGCATTTTAAAAACTTTTGATATGTTTTAACAAGCTTCTCCCTCAAAAATATTCAAATTCTGAATGAAGGCTATCTTTTCACATGGCAGACAGAAGAATGATTACTCTGAGGATTTTCAGAGGGCCCCTGAGACTTCTCAAATACATTTGCTCTCTCTTCCTATAAGGAAGAAAATATTAAACTAATTAGGCTTATTTGGTCTATTAAATTACATGGGAAACATTGGGAAATAAGTGATGATAGATCTTCTTAGGTGGTATTAGATGGGTAAATGTTATTAATATAGATGTCTTAAAATTATATAGCATTCCTAGAATTCTGATCTGTCCTGGTTATCAGTCATAAGTCCACTTATTATCTGGAAGTGTTATATGTCACAGGAGTAGCCAAGTTTCTTTGTCAATTGCCCTTTTGATTCCTTTGCAAATTTGCAGTTAGTTCTTGTTTTACTCTGCTGCTTTTTTCTTTAGCAAATATGTTTCATCTTCCGACAAATTTCTGGAAAGGATTCTGACACAGAGGATCTAATCTACAGATTTCTGATAAACTTTTAGATTGTAAAACTAAACTGAGTAAGAAACTGCAGAATTCTAACAGAAACTAAGCTCCTCGATCTGCTGACAGAAGATTCAGCTCAAGACTTGATTATACAGGACTGTGTGAACTGATGAGGATGATTATAATTTTTTAGGACTTCTGTTTGAAATATTGTTGAGTTTTGATGTGTTGTTTTGCTTTCTCATAATGAGGGAAATCTTTTTCTCTTTTCTCTTATGCTAACTATGACTTACAGCAATTTGGTGAAATTATACCTTTATGAGCAAAACTGAAACTTTTATCTTTTTCTCCCTATCTTATCCCTCCGGAATTGGAAACACTTTGTGACTGAGTATAGTTATTTGGTGGCAATATTTGTATAAGTTCCATAAGAATCTGTTCTCCTTATAACAGGACACATTGGTTATACTACCAAGGCTTTGACTGGAATGTCATATTTGAAACATACAGGATCAGATATGACAAGACAGCATTTCTGGAACAGAGATTGCACTTTCTGGAATTCAGCCACTTGGAAACATGGGCCTGGTATCTTGTTTACAGAGATTCTGGCAATCTCACCTGGTAAGTAAGGAAGCTTGCTTATCTGCCAGGTGTAAGGAACCTCCGAATATTTTGGGGGAACTCAAGGAGAACTCCACTCAAATCTGTAAGTACTGCAGGCCAAATCTGATGACAAGTCCTTGGCTTGGCTTTTCTGTCCTCGAGAGGCCTTCACAGTTCAATCTGAGATTCGTCAGAAAAAATTCTAACAAAGCATATTTTAAAAAGCCTGTAGGAGCAATTACTATGCTTGCTGCTGATATGTAAATAATTGGAGAAAGTTGTCTTGAAACTGCACTTTATTTGAAAACCAGTTAATCCTAATTTGGCTATCTTTTGTAAAAATGAGGGTGATTTAAGAGACAAAAATTATGTTTCTGTAGAAGCTATAATAGGCATTCCTGGATACTAGATTCTAGCTGTTTTCTTTGGCAAGATTCATCTATTACTAATCGTAATGTCTATTTGTTGCCATCTATGTCTGACACCTGGGAGTTCCCTGGCCATCATCAAACATTTTCCATCAATACTACTGCCCAAATACTAACTAGATTTGCCTTGACATAGGTGGATCCTAAACAACAAGTTCGAAATGTAAAGTCCCCAACTTATCGATACGCATAGGATGGACAATATCAAATTTGGGATGAATATATTTGGTTCACTCCTACTCGTGGTCAACTCAGTCAAAGGTCACTCTCTGTTGGGAACAAACCAATCACGCTTGTGATACATCGCCTATTAACACCTGACCGATGGGAAAAATTTGCTGTTATATGTGTTCTCATATCATAGGCTTAAAAAAATACTGATTGGTTTGGGACTGACTGGGATAGATGGCCCCGCACACATTGGTTAGCCCCTAATTGTGCTCAGTGGCTATGTGGCTCCAATTTACAGCCTTGGCTGCCACCTGGATGGATTGGATGATGCACCCTAGGCTTTGTCTGGATGCAAGGTACAATGAGATCTACTATATCTCCTCCTTCTAACCTACCCAACTTGCAGCAACGCTGAAGCAGCTGTGTCTTCCACTGGTGTGACCTACTTTCCTCAATTTTCCTTCCCTCATTAGGAATCCAAAATGTCGTCTTGCACATGGAAGTCCTAAACAAATTTATTATGAAGGCATTACATGACACTCAATATAGCACTTCACTGCTCAATTTAGAAGTATCCCAAATGTGAAAGGCAGTCCTCCAAATCCAAATGGATCTGGATGTCTTGACAGCAGCACAAGAGCAGCACTGTGCCATTATAAAAACGGAATGTTGTGTCATATTCTTGACTACCATCAAAATATTTCTGGCTTCCTATCCCCACCATCAAACTAAATCCATGTCTTATCAACCCTAAGTATAAACGATTCATTGAACTCCTAGTCCGCATCAGTTTTCTGTACTACTTCAAAACCTTATTCATTGGGTTAAACATACTGCTTGTATTTCCTATGATAATTTGTCTGTTTCGTTGTTTGTCTTCCGCATGTCAAAAATGTTTCACCTCGTGGACCACCTCTCGTCAAATGATTCTCTTGTCTCCAGAGGCTCTGTATACCTTGTCAGCCTTGAACACCATGGGTGAAGCCTTACGGTCCACTGAACTTCCTACCTGTGCCTATGGTCCCATTTAGGGACAGCTCTATGACCTTGTACAGCCAGAAGTAGTCACAGAAGACAGACCATCGTCCATATCCCCAAAGATTTCCGGTCCAAATGGGTTCGGGGGGGTTTATGATGTGGATTAAGCCGGCCCCAGCTAGAGAAACCCAAGGTGACCTGGCCTACATGCCAAACTATGTGACCATCTGGATTTCTTTATGGTATGAATTAGGGCTGAGCAGCCAGGGAGAGAAGCCCAGGGCATCATCACGTACATGCTGATCTATATTGCCAGATTTGTATCTAAAGTTATATGACCCCACAATAACCAGACCCATTCTGCACTGAAATCATTTAAAGATATTTTACATCATCATTTCTTTTTCCAGTAAAAGTAAGTCATGTACCCATGCCTTATAAAATTCGCCATAACCCTTAAATCAGGGCAACAGCAGGAGCTGTGACTGCACATGGGTCCTGTCCCCATGCTATCCCGTACTATTCTCTAAATAAAAGAGCACCAATGCAGGATCTTGAGAGTCCAAGCAATCTTTCATTCGAGTCTTCAGCCCCTATCAACGATCATACCATGGAAAAGAAAAAACGGTTCAAGAAAATGGAAGGCACACAGAAATCCCACCTGAATAATGCACAATGAAAGACGTCAATTTTGGACATACTCTGAACGTTCTAAAATCAGAGAAAGTCACAACTCCGAAAACTGCATTGAAGGTCAAACCTAGGTTAACTGGGAAGGGTGAGTTACAAGACTGCTAAAATCGGGCTCTGAAAACCTGTGTTGATGAAGTTTGCTCCTCTAACATCACAGTGGAGAAGAAAAACAAACTGGGCTCATCTACACAGCGCCAGAGTTGGGCTCAAGTAGCATATTCAAGTCACATTCCACTCAACTGCAGGTTGCCAATGAAACATGAAAGGCGCCACCAGTGGCGCAGTGGTGATGTCCGCATGTTCTGGGTCGGCAGCCCGGGGCCGGACACGTGGTATCCTGGGTGTGTACCTCCTCACTGCTGGTCCAGCCATTTTCCAGCAGGCGTCCAAGGTAGTGTTGAGGCAGCTGGGAAGTGATGTCAGACAGCATCACTCTTCCTCAGAAAATACAGCAGCATCGCCTGCAGATGTGAGCACACACATAAACATATGCCAAAACAAAATCAATGAACAGTTGCAAAGAACAGAAAAACTGAACCTCAAAAAAAAAAAGAACATGCCAGTAAGAACAAAAAGATTTCTAGTAATAAGCTTAGCCAAACAGCTGCAAGCTATGGAAACCGAAAGCTAGCAAAGCTTTGTGGAAAGAAATTCCAGAAGACACAAGCAAACGGAAGGGTATTCCGTGCTCTAGGAATGTAAGAACTAAAACACTTGATACTTCCGTAATGGATAAAGCAATCTCTGGATTCCATGCAATCCCAGTCAAAGTTGCGGAATCTTTCCCACAGAAATAGAAGAGAGAATCCTAAAGTCTCTATCCAGTGAAAAGGGACGCTGAATACCCAAAGGAATCCTGAGGGAAACAAGCAAAGCGGGACGTATCACACATTGTGATTTCAACATGTAGGACGATGTGCTAGGTACCGAAACGGCACAGTTTGGTCTCAAAAACGGGCAAACAGACCAACGGAACAGAATCCAGAGCCCAGAGTTCAACTCACACATATATGGACAGCACATTTGCAACGAGGAAGGCAAGAGGAGACAGTGGAGAAAGGAGAGACTAACAGAAACAGTGCTGGGAAGACTGCAGAGCCACATGTAACACAATGAGAGTAGACCATGATGTTACACCAGGCACACACACCATCTCGAAATGGATTAAAGCCTTCAACGGAAGTCTTGAAACCGTGAAACTTCCTGGAGGAAACGCAGGCAGCCTGCTCTTTACCATCTGGCTTAGCCGCCTATTTGGAAGAAGCGTGTGTGACTGGGCAAGGGCAACAAAGGAAACAAGAAACAAACGGGATTCCATCCAATGCAGAACCTACTGTCCAGCCAAGGAAACCATCTACTCAATGCAAAGACAGCACAACAACAGGGAGAGGATGTTTCAAACCACACGTCGGAGAAGGGCTGAATAGCCAAAACATCCAATGACCACACACGTCTCCACAAGAGAAAAAAGAAGCCCATTATAACCTGGGCAAAAGATGGAAACAGAAATTTACCCCAAGAAGATAGAAGGTTGGGAAATAACTATATAAACACACGTTCATCATCATTAAGTCTAAGGCCAATGCAAATCCAAACGGCAATGAGATAACAGCTCACTGTGGTCAGAATGGCTACAAGGGACAAGACAGGAAACAAGTGTTGGAGAGGAGGTGAAGAGAAGGGAAGAGTCCTGCAGAGCTTGTGGGAGTGTAAACCAGTGCAGGCACTACGTAAAGCCATGTGACATTACCTCAAATATTTCAGAATCCATCTACCATATAATCCAGCTATTCCTCTCCAGCGTGTTTATCCAAAGACCTTGGAATCACTAAGGCATGGAGATCCCTGCACTGCTTTGTTCACCACAGCCTTACTCCCGATATCCAAGACTTGGAATCCTCCCTGGTGCCCATCAAGGGCTCTTGGAGAAGGAAGATGGGCTATATCCACACAATGGCATAACACTCAGCTGTAAGAAAGTGTGCAGTCCAGCCATTTGTGACACCAGAATGGCTACTGAGTGTATGAAGGTAACTGAGACAATCCCCATGGGGAAAGTCACATACCATAGGATCTCACTTACAAGAAGAAGGTTAAAACAGGGAGCAACAAACCGGTAGCATGTGACAGAGGATTGGTGGTTCCCAGAGGTAACGGGTGGCAGGGGACGGAGGGAGAAACAGTTGATTAGGCACAAGTGTGTGGTGTGGGCCTGTAATTAAGCTTAGAATGGTCAAGATGACGTAGCATACACAGAAGTCTAAATATATGAGGATGTAAATCTGAAAGTTATAGGATGTTATAATGCAGGGTTATGGAAACCAGTTCACATAAAATCAAAACTCCATAAAGGCAAGCAGGTTTATGGCATAAAGATTGCAGGCTGAAAGAGTTTAGAGAAGATGGGCTTCCATGGATTGATAATCACCTTCAGATGCTTAATGCTGCTACAGAAAATTAGACCATTGCAAAGAGATGAAAAGGAACACTACCAAGAGAACACGTTCCATGCTAAGCTCATGAGAGAATGGAAAATGTAGCTGTCTATGATGTTACTACTAATAACCTTTACGAATAATCAAAGCAGGCCAACATCTTCCAAAGTTCAGTACAAAGGTTGGTTCAAAAGTCCTATTCAGGGTCAGCCCAGTGGTGTAGCAGGTAAGTGTCCATGTTCTGCTTGGGCGGCCTGGGCTTTGCTGGCCAGCATCACAGGTCCGGATCAGATTAGGAGCATTTGGAAATATAGATTTCAAGGTATGATGCAGACAGAGATCATGAAGATGTAGAAATTGTGAGGATACGTTATGAATACACACCAGAAAAAGAACCATGAGAATATCACAATCTATGAACGCATCAGGTACACTTCCCCACATGATGAAGGAAGTAAAACATGTGACCATCCAAGGTGGAATTGCCAGAGTGCTATGAGATGACACGATCATTGTGCATCAGAGGATTGCTGGGAACATAAAGTTGGCAGGGACTCTGGGACTTTCTCTGGGGAAAGTCCACACATTTGGCCACATCCACAAATGATAAGAGATAAATCCCAGAACGATCTTAAAGGAAAGAAACCAGTGTCTAGAAGGAATGTAGTAGACCTTTCAAGGTTCGAGGATAAAGTTAGAAACCGACAAGTCCAGAAAAAGGAAAACTGTCCTACCTGGAAAGGGAGAGTAGTCAGACTGGTATGAGATCACTCTGAGACACTGTGTGCATGGAGGTTTTCAGGACAACTTAGAATTCTGAGGGTGTTTATGACATCATGGTGACCATGTCAACCAAGTCGGCTGAGGTTTCCAGCCCGAGGATAGCCCTAGGACAGTATATTCAAGTGACAGTTACCCAGAAACAGCTTTTCCAAACAGAATCCTGGCACAGAATCTTGAAGAGATCAAAGAGACGCTGATTCAAGAGTTGAGAAAGGAATCATTGGGAAGAAGCGATACTAGAGGGGGAAGCACTGAGAGGAGAACAGTGTCATCTACTCAAGTAGATGGGGAGACTGTGTTGATTCAAGCTTAAAACTTGTTTAGAAAAAAGAGGCCGGACCTGGGGCTTATCAGACCTACGTTGTCCTTCTGCCTTATTCATAATCCAAAGTCAAGAATGATCACTTGAGGACATTGAAGAGAAGAATCCAGACCTCCTTTTCTAGGCCCCTAGCATCTTGAAGACAAGTCTCTCTTTCCATAGCTCTGGCTTCACAGGGGTCCACTGGGTACATGCCAATGTGTCTCAAGAGATCTCATTGAAGCCTGGAAGGAATGGATCTCTGCCATGGTTGGCTATGTTTCTTGCTTTGGAAAGGCTCTAGATGTGTGCTAAAAAGCACCCTTTTCCAAAGGGCTTCGTTCCTTGGTGATGGCTGCCCTCCCAGGCTAGAGTGCTCAGTTGGGATCAATGAGATTCTCTCCCCCATCTCTTATCTTAGAAGGAGTATTGATTATGTGTTTCGAACTACATGTAAGGAGGTTGGCTGAAAAAGTAGAACATTTCCATTATATTTAAAGAAAAATAAACATGCCACAGCTGAGGATGTAAATCAAACAAATAAAAAACCCCTGTAGAAATAAAGTAAGAAACGATCTACATGTAATCTAGTGGAGCGTTCAGGGATGAGGGGTGAAGTACGAAACCACCCAAATCCAGAAAAGGGATGGAAGGATCTCTCCCCTGGAGACAGGAATTCATCAGATTCATCTAATTTGTCTCGAAACCCTTGCGTCCTTGAAGGTGGTTGCCAGGACAACATGGAGTTTCTCATCTCACAATGTCAAACGAAGCAAGATGACCACATGTACTCAGTGCTCAGTTGCACCTAGGCTAGCATAGCAAAGATTACTTCAAGTTACCAATAGAAATTCAAAGATAACACCCAACAATCACAAAAGCACTCACACACCAGCCTACAGAACATACAGTGATTAAAGAAATACAAAATTCCTAACTTGGAATGAAGGAGAATGTACTGACAAGCATCTCGAAGGGAGATAGCTCAGAAAGACCATGACAATTAGACTATGGAAAAGAAAACATGGTCCCAGAAAATGGAAGGCCAACAGAAATCACACCTCAATAATCCACAGTGAAAGACGTCAGTCTTTAGACAGACTCTGCTTGAATGTTGGAAAGTCTGAGAAAGTGACAACCCCAAAACCTGCAGTGAAGGTCAAACCTGGGCTAACTGGGAAGGGTGAGTTCTCAGACTACTCCAAACGGGCTCTGAAACTGTGTGTCCATGAAGCTTGCTGGGACAGCAGAGACAAAATTCTGACAAATCCTCTGACATCACAGTGCAACAGAAAAACAACCTGGCCTAGTCGAAACAGGGCCAGAGTTGGGCTCAAGTAGCATATTCAAGTCACATTCCACTCAACTGCAGGTTGGCAATGGAACATGTAAAGGGCCGGCCAGTGTTGCAGGGGTGAAGTCCACGTGTTCTTGGTCGGCCGGCCGCGGTCGGGAGCGTGGAATCCTGGGGTGATCCTCCTCATGGTTGTTACAGCCATCTGGGGCAGGCGTCCGAGGTAGTGTAGAGGCAGTTGGGAAACGACATTAGACAGTGCCACTCATCCTCAGCAAGTACAGCAGCATTGCCAGCAGATGTGAGCATAGCAATAAACGTTTGCCAAAACAGAACCAATTAAAAGGTGCAAGGAATAGAAATAATGAACCTCAAAAAGGGAAGCATGCCAGTAGGAGAAATAAGATATCTAAGACTATGCTTCACCAAACAGATGCAAGCTATGTAAACCAAAACCTGGCAAAGCTTTGCGGAAAGAAATTCCAGAAGACCTAAGGAAACGGAAGGCTATTTCATGCTCTTTGAATGGAAGAACTAATACACTTGAAACGTCCATACCCCATAAAGCAATCTGTGGATTCCATGCAATCCCAGTCCAAGTTGCAGCAATGTTTCTCACAGAAATAGAGAGAGGATAGTAAAGCATCTATCCAGCAGCAAAGGAATCTGAATACCCAAAGGAATCCTGAGGAAAATGAACAAAGCATGACAAATCACACTGTCTGATTTCCTCATGTAGGACGGAGCGCAACGAACCGAAATGGCACAGTCTCGGTCCAAAAACAGGCACACAGACACATGGAACAGAATTAAGAGCCCAGAGGTCAACTTACGTACATATGGACAACCCATTTTCAACAAGGGAACCAAGAGGAGACAGCGGAGAAAGGAGAGTCTCGAGAAGCAACGGTGCATGGAAGACTACACAGCCACATGTAACACAATGAGAGTAGACCATGATGTTATACCAGGCACACACACCACCTCGAAATGGATTAAAGCCTTGAATGGAATACTTGAAACCGTGCAACTTCTAGGAGACAACCCAGCCAGCTTGCTCTTTGCCATCTGGCTTAGCCACCTATTTGGAAGAAGCATGTTTGACTAGTCAAGGGCAACAAAGGAAGCAAGAAACAAACGGGACTTCATACACTGCAGAAGCTTCTGCCCAGACAAGGAAACCATCGACTCAGTGCAAAGTCAGCACAACAACTGGGAGAGGATGTTTTCAAAACACACATCAGAGAAGGGGTTAAGAGCCAAAAGATCCAATGACCTCATACGTCTCCAAAAGAGAAACGCAACAAGCCCACTAAAACCTGGGCAGAAGATTCAAACAGAGATTTCTCCCCAGAAGATAGAAAGATGGCCAATAGGCTGTATGAAAACATGTTCCTCATCAGGAAGTCCCATGCCAGTGCAAATCCAAACTTCAATGAGATAGCAGCTTACTGTGGTCACAATGGCCCTAAGTAACAAGCCAGGAAACAAGTGTCTGAGAGGAGGTGGAGAGAAGTGAAGCCTCCAGCACGGCTGGTGGTAGTGTAAACCGATGCTGCCACTCCACAAAGCAGTGTGGACTTGCCTCAGAAATTTAAGATTCCATCTACCATATGATCCAGCTCTTCCTTGGTGGTGTATTTATCCAAAGAACTTGGAAACACCAATGCATAGAGATCCCTGCACTGCTGTGTTCACCACAGCCTTGCTCCTGATATCCAAGACTTGGAAGCTGCCCTGGTGCCCATCAAGGGACCAATGGAGAAGGAAGATGGGCTATAGTGACACAAGGGCATACTACTCAGCTATAAGTAAGGGTGTAATCCAGCCCTTTGTGACCTCCAGAATGGCTCCTGAGGGTCTTATGGGAAATGAAACCAGTCACAGGGAGAAAGTCAAATCCCGTAGGTTCTCACTTACAAGGAGCACAGAAAAACATGGGCTAATGTACAGGTACCATGGGACAGTGGATTGGTGGTTCCCAAGGGGACTGGGGGGCGGAGGGAGGGTGAAAGAGAAGATTACCCACAAGCATGTGGTTCAGGCCTGTAATGAGGCTTCCGGAGGGGAGGATGATATAACCTACACAGAAGTCTAAATCTCTGGAGGTGGAAATCTGAAAGATACAGGATGTTATAACGCAGGGTTACAACAATAAACTAACATAAAATCCAAAATCCAGAAAGGCGTGCGGATTTACGGCATAAAGCTTTGGAGTCTGAAAGAGATGAGAGAAGAACTTCCAAGTATTGACAATCACCTCCAAATGCTTAATAGTGCTACAGAAAGGTAAACCATTGCAACGAGATGATGAGGAATACTACCAAGAGAACATGTTCCGTGCTAATCTCACGCACCAACAGAAAATGTTCCCCTCCATGATGTTGCTAGTAATTCCATTTACCCATAATCAAAGGAGGATAACATCTTCCCAAGTTCAGGCAAATGATTGGCCCAAAAGTCCAATTCAGGGCCGGCCCTGTGGTGTAGAGGGTAAGTGCCCACGTTCTGCTTGGGCGGCCCGGGCTTCAGTGGTACGCATCAGGGGTGGGGATCAGATTAGTAGCAATCGGAAATGTAGATTTCATGGTATGGTGCGGACAGAGACCACAAAGAAGTAGAAATTGTGAGGATGTGTTAGCAATATGCACCAGAAAAAGACACATGAGGGTACTACAATGTGTGAACGCAGCTGGTACACTTGCCAAATGAAGAAGGAAGGAAAACTTGTAACCTGCCAAGGTGGACTTGTGAGACTGCTATGAGATGAAATGATCATTGCGCATCAGAGGATTGCCTGGGCAACCTCAACTTAGGAAGTACTCCAGGACTTTCTATGGGGAAGGTCCACCCATTTGGTCATAGCCACAAATTATGAGAGATGACCTAGGATAATCTTAAAGGAAAGAAACCGGTGTCTAGAGAGAATGTAGTACACCTTTCAAAGTTGGAGGATAAAGTTGGAAACCAACAAGAAATCCAGAAAAAGGAAAGCTATCCTGCTTGGAAAAGGTGCGTGGTCAGACTTCTATGAGATGGCTCTGAAACATGGTGTGCAGGGAGGTTGTCAGGACAACTTGTAACTTTGAGGGTGTTTATGATATCACGGTGAACATGTCACCCAAGATCGCTGCATATTTCCAGTCGGAGCGTTGGACTAGGCTAGGATATTCAAGTGAGAGATACCCAGACACAGCTGTTACAAACAGAAACTGGGCACAGAATCTTGAAGAGATCAAAGAGACTATGATCCAAGGGATAAGAAAGGAATCATTGGGAAGAAGCGATAATAGAGGGATAAGCACCAAGAGGGGAACATTGTCATCTACTCAAGTAGATGGGGAGACCATGCTGATTCCAGCTTGAAACTTGATTGGAAACAAGAGGCCAGACTTGGGGCTTATCAGACCGACATTGTCCTTCTGACTTAATCTTAATCCAAAGTCAAGAATGAAGTCTTCAGGACATCAAAGAGGAGAATCCATGCCTCCTTTCCTGGGCCCCTAGCATTCTTTGAGGAGAAGTCTCCCTTTCCATAGCTCTGGCATCACGGGGGCCCACTGGGTAGATGGTTATGTCTCACAAGAGTACTCTTTGAAGCCCTGAAGGCGTGGGCACCTGTCATGCTTGGGGTATGTCTCCTTGTTTGGAAGGGCTCCAGAAGTGTGCTGAAATGCACCCTTTTCCAGAGGGCTTCGTTCCTTTGTGAAGGCTGCCCTCCCAGGCTAGATTGCTCCATTGGACTCTAATGAAGTTCTCTCCCCATATCTCTGACCCTAGAAGGAGTATTGATTATGTGTTTTGACACCTTATGTAAGGAGTTGGTGGAAAATTAGAACATTACAGTGACATTTAAAGAAAACTACACATGCCAGATCTGAGGATGTAAATCAAACAAATAAACCCTATAGAAATAAAGCAAGCCAGTATCTGGACGTAAGCTAGTGGAATGTTCAAGGATCAGGGCTCAAGTTAGAAACTTCCCAAATCCAGAAAAGAGACAGAAAAATCTGTTGCCTGGAGAGAGGAGTTCATCAGATTTGTCTAATTTGTCTCGGAAACATCATTTCCGTGAAGGTGGTTGCCAGGACACCCATGAATCTGGAGTTTCTGATCTCAGAATGTCAAACCATCCAAGAGGACCTGGTGTTCTCAGTGCTCAGTTTGGCCTAGGCTAGGATAGCAGAGATTCCTTCAAGTGACAGATGGAAATTCCAAGACAACACCCAACAATCACGAAAGGACTCACACCTCGGCCTACAGAAAATATGGTGATTAAAAAAATACAAAATTAATAACTTGGCATGAAGGAGAACGGATTGATAAGCATATGTAGGGGAGATAGCTGAGAAAGACCATGATGATTAGACTATGGAAATGAAACCAAGGTCCCCGAAATGGAAGGCAAACTGAAATCACACCTGAATAATCCACTATGAAATATGTCATTCATTAGACAGACTCTGCTGGAATGTTTGAAAGTCCGAGGAATTCACAATCCCAAATACTGCAGCGAAGGTCAAAGCTGGGCTACCTGGGAAGGGTGAGTTACGAGTTTGCTCCAAGTGGGCTATGAAAGCCGGTGTCCATGAAGCTTGCCGGGACAGCAGAGACACAATTCTGACAGATCCTCTGACATCACACTGGACCAGATAAACAAGCTGGCCTCATCTACACAGGGCCAGAGTTGGGCTCAAGTAGCATACTCGAGTCACCTTCCACTCAACTGCAGGCTGTCAATGGAACACGAAAGGGGCCGGCCAGTGGTGCAGCAGTGACATCCACGTGCTCTGGTTCGGCAGCCAGCGGTGGCCGCATAGATTCCTGGCGTGAACCTCCTCACGGCTGGTCCAGCCATTCTTGAGTAGTGTAGAGGCAGATGGGAAGAGACGTTAGACAGGGCCCTCTTCATCAGGAAATAGAGGAGCATTGCCAACAGGTGTGAGCACAGCAATAAACTTCTCCCTAAACAAAAGCAATTAAAAGTTACAAATGATAGAAAAACTTACCCTCAAAAAAAAATAAAAGCATGCTTTAGAAGATTAAGGTATCTAGGAATAACCTGAGCCAAACAGGTGAAAGCTATGTAAACCGAGAAATAGCAAAGCTTTGAGGAAAGAAATTCCACAAGACACAAGGAACTGGTAGGGCATTCAGTGCTCTTGGAATGGAAGAATTAACACATTTGAAACGTCCGTACTGGATAAAGCAATCTCTGGATTCCATGCAATCCCAGTCAACGTTGCAGCAATCTTTCCCACAGAAATAGAAGAGGGAATCCTAATGTTTCTCTCCAGCAACAAAAGACCCTGAAGAACCAAAGGAATCCTGAGGAAAACAAAGAAATCATGACGTATCATCACAATGATTCCTTTCTTATCCCTTGAACCAGCGTCTCTTTGGTCTCTTCAAGATTCTGTGCCTGGTTTCTGTTTGTAAAAGCTGTTTCTGGGTATCTCTCACTTGACTATCCTAGCCTAGTCCAATGCTAGGACTGGAAACATGCGGCCATCTTGGGTGACATGTTCACTGCGGTGTCATAAACACCCTCAGAATTCTAAGTTGTCCTGAAAACCTCCATGCACGCAGTGGTTCAGACCCATCTCATACCAGTCTGACTATTCCCCCTTTCCAGGTAGGATAGTTTTCCTTGTTCTGGATTTCTTGTCAGTTTCTAACTTTCTCCTCGAACTTTGAAAGGTCTACTATATTCCCTCTAGACACCGGTTTCTTCCCTTAAAGATCATCCCTGGTTTTATCTCTCATCTTTTGTGGATATGGCCAATGGACTTTCCTCATAGAACGTCCTGAACTCCGTAAGAAGTTGATGTAGTCCAGGCAATCCCCTGATGCACAATGATCGTGTGATCTCCTAGCGGTGTGACAATTCCACCTTGGCATCTCACATGTTTTGTTTCCTTCATCCTTTGGGCAAGTGTAGTTGACGCGTTCATAGATTATAATATTCTCATGGTTCTTTTTCTGGTGAGTATTGATAAGGTCATCTCACACTTTCTACTTCTTTATGATCTCTGTGCCCACGAGACCATGAAATCTGGATTTCCTAATGCTAGTAATCTGATCCACACACGTGATGCTAGCCAATGAAGCCCCGGCCACCGAGGCGGAACGTGGGCACTTACCTGCTGCAATACAGGGCAGGTCCTGAATTGGACTTTTGGACCAAACTTTGGTCTGAAATTGGGAAGATGTTGGCCTGCTTGGATCATGCATGAAGGGAATCAGTAGTAACAACATGGAAGGTAGCATTTTCCGTTGGTTCATGAGTTTAGCACGGAACATGTTCTCTTCCTAGTATTCCTCTTCATCTCTTTGCAAAGGTCTACCTTTCTGTAGCATCATTAAGCATTTTGAGGTGAGTACCAATGCTTGGAAGTCCATCTTCTCTAATCTGTTTCAGCCTCCAAAGCCTTAGGCCGTAAATCTGCACCCCTTTTTGGAGTTTTGATTTTATGTGAATTGGTGGCCGTAACCCTGCATTATAACATCCTATATCTTTCACATTTACATCCTCACAGATTTAAAGTTCTGTGTAGGTTACATCATCTTCACCACCATAAGCCTAATTACAGGCCCTCACCACACACTTGTGCCTATTCAACTATGTCTCCCTCCGGGCCCAGGCTCCCATTCCCTCTGGGACCCACTGGTTCCATCTCACGTGATTCCAGCTTGTTTGTCCTTTTTTTCTATATCTCTTTGTAACTTAGATCGCATGGTATTTGACCTTCTCCCTGGGCTTGTTTCAATTCCCCTCATACCCTCAGGAGCCATTCTGGTGGTCACAAATGACTGGACTGCATCCATTCCTACAGCTGAGTGCTATGCCATTGTGTGGATATAGCCCATCTTCCTTCTCCATTCGTCCCTTGATGGGCACCAGGGCGGCTTACAAGTCTTGTATCTCGGGAGTAAGGCTGTGGTGAACACAGTGGTGCACGGATCTCTACGCATTAGTGTTTTCAAGTTCTATGGATATACAAGCTGCCGAGGAATAGCTGGATCATATGGTAGAAATTTCTGAGGCAATTCCACACTGCTTTTCCTACTGGCTGCACCGGTTTACACTCCCACCAGTGGTGCAGGAGGCTTCCCTTGTCTCCACGTCCTCTCTGACACTTGTTGTTTCCTGTCTTGTTCCTTATAGCCATTCTGACCACAGGGAGCTGTTATCCCATTGCCGTTTGGATTTGCACTGGCCTGAGAATTTATGATGGTGAACATGTTTTCATACAGCTGTTGCCCATCTTTCTCTCTTTGGGAGAAATCTCTGTTTCCATCTTTTGCCCAGGTTTTACTGGGTTTGTTGTTTTTCCTCTTGTGGAGACGTGTGAGGTTATTGGATCGTTTGGCTATTCAGCCCTTCTCTGATGTGTGGTTTGCAAACATCCACTGCCAGTTGCTGTGCAGTCTTTGCATTGACTTATGGTTTCCTTGGCTGGGCAGAACCTTCTGCGTTGGATAGAGTCCCTTTGCTTCTTGTTTCCTTTCTTGCCCTTGCCCAGTCACACATGCTTCTTCCAAATAGGCAGCTAAGCCAGATGGTAAAGAGCACGCTGCCTGGGTTTTCTCCTAGAAGTTCCATGGACTGAAGTCTTCCATTCAAGGCTTTAATCCATTTCGAGGTGGTATGTGCCTCGTTTAACATCATGTCCTACTCTCATTTTGTTACCTGTGGTTGTGCAGTCTTCCAAGAAACATTTCTTCTCTAGACTTTCCTTTCTCCGCTGTCTTCTCTTGTCCCTCTGGTCGAAAATGAGCTGTCCATATTTGTGTCAGTAGACCTCTGCGCTCTTGATCGTGTTCTATTCGTCTGTGTGCCTGTTTTTGGGCCCAGACTGTGCTGTTTCAGTACCTAGTGCTTCGTCCTGTATGGTGAAATCAGAAAGGGGGATACGTCCAGCTTTGTTCATTTTCCTCAGGATTCCGTTGGCTATTCAGTGTCCCTTATGCCTGGATAGAGACTTTAGGATTCTCTCTTCTATTTCTGTGGGAAAAATTACTACAACTTTGACTGGGATTACATGTAATCCAGAGATTGCTTTATCTGTTACGAACTTTTCAAGTGTGTTAGTTCTTCCATTCCAAGAGTACGGTGTAGCCTTCCGTTTCCTTCTCTCTTCTGGAATTTATTTCCCAAAAGCTTTCTTCCCTTTAGTGTTACATAGCATGCACCCGTTTGGTTAAGGTCATTCATAGATATCTTATTCTTCTTACTGGTATGCTTCTGTTTTTGAGGTTCAGTATTTATGTTCTTTGCACCTTTTAATTGGTTCTGTTTTGGCAAACGTTTATGGTTGTGCTCACATCTGCTGACACTGCAGCTGTATTTGCTGAAGAAGAGTGGCCCTGTCTAACGTTGCTTCCCATCTGCCTCTGCACTACCTCGGACGCCTGCCCCAGAATGGCTGGGCCAACGGTGAGGAGGCTCACCCCCAGGAATCCATGTGGCCTAGCACGGGCTTCCAACCCAGAATGCATGGACTTCACTGCTACAACACGGGCTGGCCCCTTTCATGTTCCATTGCCAACCTGCTGTTGAGTGAAATGTGAATTAAATATGCTACATAAGCCCAAATCTGGCCCTGTGTAGACTAGGCCTGGTTTTCTATCCGTTCCACTGTGATGTCAGAGGATTTGTCAGAATTTTGTCTCTGCTGTCCCAGCAAGCTTCAGGGACACAGGGTTTCAGAGCCCGCTTGGAGCAGTCTCGTAACTCACCCTTCCCAGTTAGCCCAGGTTTGACCTTCATTGCAAGTTTTGGGGTTGTGACCTTCTCGGTCTTTCCAACGTTCAAGCATAGTCTGTCTAAAGACTGACGTATTGCTCTGTGGATCATTCAGGTGTGATTTCTGTTGGGCTTCCATTTTCTGGGACCCTGTTTTCTTTTCCATAGTCTAATCGTCATGGTCTTCCTGAGGTATGTCCCTTCGAGATGCTTGTCAGTACATTCTCCTTCATTCCAAGTTAGGAATTTTGTATTTCTTTAATCACCATATGTTCTGTAGGCCGATGTGTGAGTGCTTTCGTGATTCCTGGGTGTCGTCTTTGAATTTCCATCGGTCACTTGAGGGAGTCTTTGCTCTCTTAGTCTAGGTGCAACTGAGCACTGAGTACACGTGGTCATCTGGGTTCGTTTGACATTGTGAGATGAGAAACTCCAGGTACGACGTTGTCCTGGCAACCACCTTCAGGAACCCAATGCTTCTGAAACAAATTAGATGAATCTGATGAATTCCTCTGTCCAGCTGAGAGACCTTCTGTCTCTATTCTGGATTTGGGAAGTTTCAAACTTCACCCTTGATGCTTGAACTTTCCACTAGATTATGGCTAGATACTGGCTTACTTTTTTTCTACAGGTTTTGTTGTGTGTTTGACTTACCTCCTCAGCTGTGGCGAGTTTATTTTTCTTTAAATATAATGGTAATGTTCTAATTTTCAGCAAACCTCCTTACGTGTGGTATCGAAACACGTAATCAATATTCCTTGTATGGCAAGAGAGGGTGGAGAGAATCTCATTGATCCCAACTGAACACTCTAGCCTGGGAGGGCAGCTTTCACAAAGGAACAAAGCCCTCTGGAAAAGGTGCTTTTCAGCACACTTCTAGAGCCCTTCCAAACCAAGCGACATACCCAAGCATGGCAGGGGGCCGTTCTTTCCGGGCTTCAATGAGATCTCTGCTGACACATTGGCATGTACCCAGTGGGTCCCCGTGACTTGAGCGCTATGGAAAGGGAGACTTGTCTTCAAAGTTTGCTGAGGCCTAAGAAAGGTGGCCTCGCTTCTTCTCTTCAATGTCCTCAAGTGATCATTCTTGACTTTGGGTTATGGGTAAGGCAGAAGGACAATGTAGGTCTGATAAGCCCCAGGTATGGCCTCTTTTCTCAAAACAAGTTTCAAGCTTGACAGCATGGCCTCCACATCTACGTGAGTAGATGACAATGTTCTCCTCTGAGTGCTTGTCCCTCTATTATCGCTTCATTTCAGTGATTCCTTTCTCATCCCTTGAATACGCATCTGTTGGATCTCTTCAAGTTTCTGTGTCCAGTTTCTGTTTGGAAAAGCTGTTTCTGGGAATCTCTCACTTGAATATCCTAGCCTAGACAAATCCCCGGGATGGAAACCTGGGACCATCTTGGGTGACATGGTCACCATGATGTCATAAACACCCTCAGAATTCTAAGTTGTGCTGAAAACCTCCATGCACACAGTGTTTCAGAGCCATCTCATACCAGTCTGACGACTCCCCCTTTCCAGGTGTGATAGTTTTCCTTTTTCTGGACTTCTTGTCGGTTTCTAACTTTCTCCTCGAACCTTGAAAGGTCTACTACATTCCTTCTAGACAATGGTTTCTTCCCTTTAAGATCATCCTGGGATTTATCTCTTAAGTTTTGTGGATGTGGCCAAATGTGTGGACTTTCCCCACAGAAAGTCCTGGAGTCCCTGCAAAGTTGAAGTTACCCAGGCAATCCTCTGATGAGCAATGATCGTGTCATCTCATAGTAGTCTGGCAATTCCACCTTGGCAGGTCACATTTTTTACTTCCTTCATCATGTGGGGGAAGTGTACCTGATGCGTTCATAGATTGTAATATTCTCATGGTTCATTTCCCGGTGTGTATTCATAAGGTATCCTCACAATTTCTACTTCTTCATGATCTCTGTTGGCACCATACCTTGAAATCCATATTTCCTACTGCTCCTAATCTGATCCGGACCCGTGATGCCACCCTACCAAGCCTAGGCCGCACAAGTGAAACATGGGCACTTACCAGCTACACCACAGTGCCGGACCTGAATTGGACTTTTGGACCAACCTTTGGCCTGAACTTGGGAAGATGTTGGCCTGAATTGATTATTCCTAAATGTAATTAGTAAAAACATCGTGGACGGTAACATTTTCCGTTGGCTCATGAGTTTAGCACAGAACGTGCTGTGTTGGTTGTGTTCCTCTTCATCTCTTTGCAATCGTCCAATTTTCTGTAGCATCGTTAAGCATTTGGAGGTGATTATCAATCCTTGGAAGTTCATCTTCTCTAAATTCTTTCAGCCTGCAATCTTTATGCCATAAACCTGCTTGCCTTTATGGAGTTTTGATTTTAGGTGAATCGATTTCCCTAACCCTTCATTATAACATCCTATAGATTTCAGATTTACATCCTCATAGATTTAGACTTCTGTGTATGGTACATCATCTTCCCCACTGTAAGCCTAATTACAGGCCCACACTACACCATTGTGCCTAAACAACTCTTTCTCCCACCGTCCCCTGCCACCCGTTTCCTCTGGGAACCACCAATCCCATGTCATGTTCTACATGTTTGTTGGTCCCTATTTTAATCTTCTGCTTGTAAGTGAGATCCTATGGTATTTGACATTCTCCCTGGGGGTTGTTTCAGTTCCCCTCATACCCACAGGAGCCATTCTGGTGTCACAAATGGCTGGACTGCACCCTGTCTTACAGCTGAGTGCTATGCCATTGTGTGGATATAGCCCACCTTCCTTCTCCATGGGTCCCTTGATGGGCACCAGAGGAACTTCCATGTCTTGCATATTGGGAGGAAGGCTGTGGTGAACACAGCGCTGCACGGATCTCTGTGCAGTAGTGTTCCCAATTTCTTTGGATAAACACGCCGCAGAGGAATAGCTGGACCATATGGTGGATGTATTTTGACGTTTCTGAGGCAATTCCACAAGGCTATGCCTAGTGCCTTCACCGGTTTGCACTCCCACCAGCGGTGCAGAACTCTTCCCTTCTCTCCACCTCCCCTCCGACACTTGTTGTTTCCTGTCTTGTTCTTTATAGCCATTCTGACCACAGTGAGCTGCTATCTCATTGCTGTTTGGATTTGCATTGGCCTTAGACTTAATGATGATGAACATGAGTTCATAAAGCTGTTGGCAACCTTTCTGTCTTCTTGGGGTAAATCTCTGTTTCCATCTTTTGCCCAGGTTTTAATGGGCTTGTTGTTTTTTCTCTTGTCGAGACGTGTGAGGTCATTGGATCTTTTGGCTATTCAGCCTTTCTCCGATGTGCGGTTTGAAATATTCTCTTCCTGCTGTTCTGTTGTCCTTGCATTGAGTCGACAGTTTCCTTGGCTGGACAGAACCTACTGCATTGGATGGAGTCCCGTTTGTTTCTTGTTTCCATTGTTGACCTTGACTAGTCACACATGCTTCTTCCAAATAGGCCGCTATGCCAGATGGCAAAGAGCAAGCTCCCTGGGTTTTATTCTAGAAGTTTCACGGTTTCAAGTCTTAAGTTGAAGGGTTTAATCCATTTCGAGTGGGTGTGTGTGCCTGGTGTAACATCATGGTCTACTCTCATTGTGTTACATGTGGCTGTGCAGGCTTCCCAGCACCGTTTCTTTTAGAGACTCACCTTTCTCCACTGTCTCCTCTTGCCTTCCTCGTTGCAAATGAGTTGTTCATATATGGGTGAGTTGACCTCTGGGCTCTGGATTCTGTTCCATTGGTCTGTGTGCCTATTTTTGGGAGCAGGCTATGTTTCGGTACCTAGCTCTTCGTCCTACATGTTGAAATCAGAAAGTGTTTTACATCCTGCTTTGTTCGTCCTGCTTTTTTCCTCAGGATTCCTTTGGGTATTCAGGGTTCTTGTTGCTGTATAGAGACTTTAGGATTCTCTCTTCTATTTCTGTGGGAAAGATTGCTGCAACTTTGACTGGGATTGCATGGAATCTAGAGATTGATTTATCCTTTATGGCCGTTTCAGTTGTTTTAGTTCTTACATTCCTAGACCGTGGAATACCCTTCCGTTTGCTTGTGTCTTCTGGAATTGCTTTCACCAAAGCTTTGCTAGTTTTCGGTTTGCATTGCTTGCACCTGTTTGTCTAAGCTAATTCCTAGAAATCCTATTGTTCTTCCGTGCATGTTTTTTCTTTCTGAGGTTCAGTTTTTCTATCCTATGCAACTTTTCATTGGTTTTGTTTTGGCAGATATTCATGGCTGTGCTCACATCTGCTGGCGATGGTGCTGTACTTTCTGAGGAAGATTGATGCTGTCTGACGTTGCTTCCCATCTGCCTCTACACTACCTCAGATGCCTGCCCCAGAATGGCTGGACCAGCTGTGATGAGGTTCACCCCCAGGATTGCGCATGGCCTGCCCTGGGCTGCTGACCACAACGTGCAGTGTTCACCACGACACTGGCCAGCACCTTTCATGTTCCATTGGCAACCTGCAGTTGAGTGGAATGTGACTTGAATAGGCTACTTGGGCCAAATGTGGCACTGTGTAGATGAGGCCAGTTTATTTTAATTCTCCACTGTGATGTCAGAAGATTTGTCAGAATTCTGTCTCTGCTGTCCTGGCACACTTCATTGACACAGGTTTTCAGAGCCCGATGTTAGCAGTGTGATAACTCACCTTTACCAATTAACCTAAGTATGACATTTGCTCCAGTTTTTGTGGATGTGACTTTCTCTGACATTCGAACGTTCAGAGTATGACTAAAACTTAATTGTTTCATTGTGGATTATTCAGATGTGATTTCTGTGTGCCTTCCATTTTCTGTGACCATTTTCTCTTTTCCATGGTATAATTGTTGATATGGGCTCGGCGAGCTGAAGACTCAAATATAAGATTTCTTGGACTCTCAAGGTCTGGCATTGGTGCTCTTTTATTTAGAGAATAGTACGGGATGGCATGGGGACAGGACCGATGGGCAGTGAAGAGCTGCTGCTGCTCCCTGGGGAAGGGACCCATGAGCAGTCAGAGCTCCTGCTGCATCCCTCAGTTGAGGGTTAGTGATAATTTTATAAGGACTGGGTACATGACTTGTTTTTACTGGAAAAAGAAATGATGATGTTCAATGTCTTTAAATGATTTCAGTGCAGATGGGGTCTGGTTATTGTGCGGTCATATAACTTTAGATACGAATCTGCCCATATATATTACCATGTAGGTTAGTATGCCCTGAGATGCTCTCCATGGGACAGCCCTAATTCATATCAACAAAAAATCCACCGGGTCATATAGATTGGCATGTAGGCCAGGTCACCTTGGGCTTTTCTAGCTGGATCAGCCTCAATCCACAACATAAACCACCTCGAACCCATTTGGACAGGAAATATTTGGGGATATGGACGATGTTCACTCTTCTGTAAATACTTCTGGCTGTACAATGTTGTAGAGGTGCCCCTAAATGGGGCCATAGGCACAGGTAGAAGTTCAGTGGACCAGAAGTCTTCACCTGTGGAGTCCAAGGCTAAGTTATACAGAGCCCCTGGAGAGGAGAGAATCATTTGACGAGATGTGCTCCAAGAGGTGAAATATTTTGGCATGCAGAAGACAAACAACGAAACAGACAACAAACTACAAGTAGAAATACAAGCAGTATGTTTAACCCAATGAATAAGGTTTTGAAGTAGTGCAGAAACCTGGTACTGACTGGGAGCTCAACCAATCGTTTAGAGTTAGGGTTGGTCAGACATGGATTTAATTTGGTGGCTGGGCTAGGAAGCCAGAAATATTTTGACGGTAGTCAAGAATATAGGCAAAACATTCACTTTTTATAACGGCACAGGTGCCCCCTTGTGCTGCTGTCAAGACATCCAGTGCCATTTGGATTTGGAGGACTGCCTTACACATTTGGGATACATTTAAATTGAGCAGCGAAATGCTATGTTGTGCGTCATTTAATGCCTTCATACTGAATTTGATTAGGACTTCCATGTGCAAGACAGCATTTTCAATTCCTAATTGGTGAAGGATAATTGAGTAAAGATGGAAATACCAGTGGAAGACACAGCTGGTCCAGCGCTGTTGCAGTTGGGTAGGTAGCAGGAGGAGATATAGTAAATGTAGTTCTACCTTGCATGCAGACAAAGCCTAGGGTGCATCATCCAATCCATCCAGGTGGCAGCCAAGGCCATAAATTGGACCCACATCGACACTGAGCACCATTAGGGGCTAAACAAAATGTGCTGGGCCGTCTATCCCAGTCAGTCCCAGACCAGTCAGTATGTTTTTTAAGGCTATGATACGAGAACACAAATAACAGGGAATTTTTCCCATAAGTCGAGTGCTATTAGGCCATGCATCACAGGTGTGATTGGTTTGTTCCCAAGAGTGAGTGATCTTTTACTGGGTTGACCACTAGTAGGAGTGAACCAAATATATTCATTCCAAATTTGATATGGTCCATGCTGAGTCTTGATAAGCTGGGACTTTAAATTTGGAACATGTTGTTTAGGATCCACATGTGACAAAGCAAATCTATTTAGTATTCGGGAAGTAGTATTGAAGGAAAATGTTTGATGGTGGCCAGGGAACTCCCAGGTTTCAGAGATAGATGGCCACAAGGAGACATTACGATTAGCAATAGATGAATCTTGCAAAAGAAAACAGCTAGAATCTAATATCCAGGAATACCTACTATAGCTTCTACATAAACGTATTTTTTCTCTCTTAAATCACCCTCATTTTTACAAAAGATAGCCAAATTAGGATGAACTGGTTTGCAAATAAAGTGTAGCTTCAATACAACATGCTCCAATTATGTACATAAGAGGAGCAAGAATAGTAATTGCTTATACAGGCTTTTTTAAATCTGCTTTGCTGGACTTTTTTATGAGGAATCTCAGATTCAACTGTGAAGGCCTTGCAAGGCCAGAAAAGCCAAGCCAAGGATTTGCCATCAGATTTGGCCTGCAGTACTTACAGATTTGAGTGGTGTTCTCTTTGAGGTCCCCCAAAATATTCGGAGTTCCTTACACCTGTCAGATAAGCAAGCTTCCTTACTTACTGGGTAAGATTGCCAGAATCTCTGTAAAAAAGGTACCAGGCCCATGTTTCCAAGTGGCTGTATTCCAGAAAGTCGAATCTTTGTTCCTGAAATGCTGTCTTGTCATATCTGAGCCTGTGTGTTTCAAATATACATTCCAGTCAAAGCCTTGGTAGTATAACCAATGTGTCCTGTTATGAGGAGAACAGATTCTTATGGAACTTATGCAAATATTGCCACTACATAACCATACTCGGTCACAAAGGGTTTCCCAATTCCAGAGGGATAAGGTAGGGAGAAAAAGATAAATGTTTCAGTTTTTCTTATAAAGGCATAATTTCACCAAACGGCTGTAAGTCAAAGTTAGCATAAGAGAAAAGAAAAAATATTTCCTTCATTGTGAGAAAACAAAGCAGCACATCAAAACTCAACAATATTTCAAACAGATGTCCTAAAAAATTATAATCATCCTCATCAGTTCACACAGTCCTGTATAATCAACTCTTGAGCTGAATCTTCTGTCAGCAGATCGATGAACTTAGTTTCTGTTAGAATTCTGTCATTTCTTACTCAGTTCAGTTTTACAATCTGAAAGTTTGTCAGAAACGTGTAGTTTAGAACCTCTGTGTCAGAATCCTTTCCAGGAATTTCTCGGAAGATGAAAGATATTTGCAAAAGAAAAAAGCATCAGAGTAAAACAACAGCTATCTGCAAATGGACAAAGGACTCCAAACGGCAATTGCCAAAGAAACTTGGCTACTTCTGTGACATATAACACTTCCAGATAATAATTGGACTTATGACTGATAACCAGGACAGATCAGAATCTTAAGCATGCCATATAATTTTAAGACATCTATATTAATAACTTTTACCCATCTAATACTACCTAAGAAAGTCTTTCTTCACTTATTTCCCAATGTTTTCCATGTAATTTAATAGACCAAATAAGCCTAATTAGTTTGGTATTTTCCTCCTCATAGGAAGAGAGAGAAAATTTCTTTGAGAAGACTCAGGGGGCCTCTGAAAATCCTCAGAGTAATTTTTCTTCTGTCTACCAGGTCAAAAGAAAGCCTTCATTCAGGATTTCAATATTTTTGAGGGAGAAACTTGTTAAAACATATCAAAAGTTTTTAAAATGCTTCTTCAAATAGGAAACAACACTCACTGTGAAACAATGCTCAGCTATCTATTCAAAGTGATAACAGAAAGAGTGAAAATTCTTAAGAGTGACCTCAGTCATTATTTTCACAAAACAGATTTGTCTTTTAGGTAGAATTACTCAAAGGAATAGCTTTTATAACCTCTTTATCAAGAGCAGATCAAAAGTTCAAGAAAAAGTATCCTTTCAGAGAAAACCAAATTTGAATTTCTGCACCTACTTATTTTTAACTTTCAAACTCATGCACTTAATTGAACTTACTTTAGTCTACTTGACCAGGCATAAAACTCCTTTCAGAATTTCTCCTTCACAAGCATTCTACATCTTTGTCCCAAAGTCTTTCTTTTTCCTTTCTAGTACATCAGGAAAAATTTATGTTTCTTAACCTATCAAACAAAAATATTTCCATTCTTTATACCTTTTTTACTGAAAATATCCATTTTAACTTCCTTGAATACAGAGCTCTTTTGCTTATTAATTTCCAGTAGCTTTAATTCCATAGGTTAATTAGAACATTTAAACCTTAACAGACCTAGTAAACACTAAAAATGTAAACAATTATGAATTGTCTTTTATATCAGCATTCTAAACACTTCATAAATTTAGAAACGTGGTACTTTACAACAAAACACAAGGCATGATTCTTAATACACCCAAACGCTTTTAGCCTCTTCACTAAGATGCCAAAATCAGATAACTTAGCTATGTTTATTAATAATGTGTCAGTGTTTCATCCTATCCAAAAATGACCCAGATATTCAGATTTTTATCATTCAACTTATCTTGGCAAAACTCAAAATTGTTACCAAAAAGAATTTCGAAGCTGTTTTTTTCCCCAAGTATACAGACTGTAAAAGTTATTGTGAGTTTTATGTATTTAAACCATTTTTTTCCGACAATTATGTTCAGATTACCTACGGAAACCTCATGAGGCACTTGAAAAAACTGATCATCATTTACAGCTATTATTTTGCTGACAAATTTAACAGACAACGTGAACTTATGTGACTAGTAAACCCAGGATGAATGCCTGCATACTTTGCAAATACCGACAACTCTGACAAGAAGACTATTTTCAATCAAACCAACAAACTTAAACAAGTTTTCATTTACCATAGGTTAATTCACATCACGTTTACTTTGAAAGGCACTGAGTTAATTTCTACTACATTTAGAATTTAAGTAAGCACTTACTTTAAGCCAACTAAACAGAGATCTTAATTTTGGCCATAGCATCCAGGATAAAAGTATCACACCTATAACATACACATAGCCACACATACAGAGAGACTGTACAACCATCCTTTTAAAAACTACTGCTGTGAGTCAGGAACAATAATATTAAGCTCACAAATTATGAATCCAAACTTTGTTTTGAGCCTTTTTACTAATATTTATGGAGAAGACCTTTGACATGCTAGACTTTTGGCAAAGGCACACTTATGTTCATTTATCCTTTCCCCTCCTTTTTTGTTTTTCAGTCTTAAGAATGAGTGATGGACTGGACAGTAGTTCCTGGAGAGGGAGGATGATAATCTTTTTCATGATAAAGGAACTAGGTGGAATCTGAACTGCCTCTAGAGCTGTCTTTCCAGTCTTGCAAGGATTTTGTAAGGACAGTTGCTCTTCATTTCCCAGAAACTGGACTGTAACTTGAAGGTCCTTTTAGGTTGATCCACCTGTCCAACTGCACCATAAAGGCACAGAGAAACCTCGCAAATTTTCTCCTAGTTGGAGTTTCTGGGGCATCACCCATACAATTGAAAGTGTTTCTAATTAGTTAGAAGGATTCTGAGTGGTGAGTCTCTGGGGATGCATACGGCATTCCCCATGGCAGTAAAGCCTGTGTCTGACTGACAGTGGACTGGAAAAGGGTGCAGTGCCCACAGAAGCCGGGAACCGGCTGGAGGTCAGGGCTCCCAGCAGCCGGGTTGAGAGTTAAGTCCCTTGCAAAATGTTTTCAAGTTTTTCGATTTTACAGAAGGTCCAGGTTCTGGTCAGGTTCAGCCTGAACTTAAGCTCGACTTGGGGACAACAGACTACATGATGAGCAAAACAAAGAAAGGAAAAGAAGACACCAGACCTCACCCTCATGGCCACTCCCAGAGGGTTATCAAGATAAGAGTCACACAACAGTTCCCATGCTGGGGCACACTACCCTAGCACGACAGTTCACAGAATAAATCACAGGTCTGCTACCCTCATAGCCAACTCAGTAGGTGACTAAAATCCTCAATCAGTCATCTGCCAAAAAAGGGCACCCTACTTGGTGTTGCCGTGGTGATCAGGGTTGAAAGCCAAAGTTGGGGTTCCCAGGCATGGAGGCCTTCACTCTTCAAAGATTCTTCTGTTTTCCGGTTGCAAAGCTCAAAAGGAGATGAAAATGGCCCGTGTAACTCTAACAAAGATGAAAGAGACACGTCCATTTCCTAGAAAATCCATTGTGAACCTAGGGCAGCATCCCACCTGTGGTTCCTAATGTGGGGTTCCTATAGGAATGGGTGATGGGGAACTCCACCAGCATTGCATCCCTTGTATACCTTCCCTCGGATGCCTGGCAGTAACAGGTGCCTGGTGAACATCTTTCCTATTCTGCCTGGCAGTAATAGGTGCCTGCTGAATGGTCCCTGAGAGAAAAGGAGAAGTTTAAGAGAGAACAGGATAGAGAAAAATAGTGAGGAACTTTCCGCCGCTTTGGGGGACATTCTACCCAATTGCGTGTTGGAGCCATTCTCCGAGAAGGGTTTTCCATACTCAACCAAAGGTTAGACTTTCTTACTTGCCTTGAACTGGACTCCCAATTGGGACATTCACACAGTTCAGAGCATGGTCAGGTGCCATGGGAGGTAGCCCAATACACCCTGAGGAAAAGAAACCTTCCACGGGAGTCTTGCAGATTCCCGACTATCCTAATGACTTAAGTGGCCAACCCGTGCCCACATAAAATTTATATATCAGATAGAGTCAGGAAGGAACGGATTAATTCATTCTACATCACCCTTAGGCTTAAGGTACTGATTCTCTTCAAGCCGAATGCCATGATTTGCCCCACAGAGTAGCCATGGGCAGCAAACGTGGATTCATACAGCTATCCAAGAAAGTTCCTGATGGAGAAGTGAATTTAGATCCATCCTCGAAAAGGAGAGAGGCACAAGGAAGGAAAGGGCATTTACCAGAAGTCAAGCTCACAAACCGATGAAGCAAAATCCCCGTACGGGCCACAAGATATGATGCAGGGTTGGTGAACTGAAGAGTCAAAAGAAAGATTTGTTGGACTCTCAAGGTCTGGCAGTGATGCTCTTTTATTTAGAGAACGGTACAGGATAGCATGGGGACAGAACCTATGGGCAGGGAAGAGCTTCAGGCATCCGGGCAGGACCCATGGGCACTAAAGAGTTGCTGCATGGGGACAGGACCCATGGGCAGTCACAGCTCTTGCTGCTGCCCTGAGTACAGGGTAAGTGCTAATTTTATAAGCATAGTTACGTGACTTACTTTTGCTGGAAAAAGAAAAGATGATGTAAAATGTCATGAAATGATTCCAGTTCAGTTGGGGTCTGGTTATTGTGTGGTCGGATAACATTAGATACAAATCTGGCCATATAGATAGGCATGTAGGTGAGCATGACCTGGGCTTCTCTCACTGGGGCACCTCTAATTCATACCAAAAAATGATTCACGGCGTCATGTAGTTTGGCAAGTAGGCCAGTAACCTTGGGCTTTTCGAGCTGGGGCAGCCTTAATCCACATCAATCGTCATGGGCTTTCTCAGCTATCTCCCATAGATATGCTTATCAGTCCGTTCTCCTTCATTCAAGTTATTAATTTTGTATTTCTTTCATCACCATATGTTCTCCAGCCTGATGTATGTGTGATTCCCTGATTGTTGGGTATTGTCTTTGAATTTCAATCGTTCACTTGAAGGAATCTTTGCTAAGCTAGCCTAGGTCCAACCGAGCACTGAGAACACGTGGTCATGTTTGTTGATTTGACATTCTGAGATCAGAAACTCTAAATTCTAGGTTGTCCTGGCAACCACCTTATGGACATAATGTTTCCGAGACAAATTAGACAAATCTGATGAATTCCTCTCTCCAGGTAAGATATTTTTATGTCTCTTTTCTGAATTTTGAAAGGCTCGAACTTGAGTCTGGATCCCTGATCGTTCAGGTAGATTATGTCTAGATACTGGTTTACTTTATTTCTGTAGGATTTGTTAGTTGTTTGATTTACATCCTCTGCTCTGGCATGTTTATTTGTCATTAAATATAAGTGTAATGTAATTTTCAGCCAACTTCCTCATTATGGTGTCAAAACACATAATCAATACTCTTCTATGGCAATACATCGAGAGAGAGAATTGCACTGGGGCCACTGAGCATTCTAGCTTTGGATGGCAGCCTTCACTTTGGATGTGAGGTTCCCAGAGGGAAAGAAAAAATCCAAAAAGGCATGCAGATTTGTGGCAAAAAGCTTTTGAGGCTGAAAGACATTAGAGAAAATAAACTTCCAAGGATTGTGAATCTCCTCCAAATGCTTAATGATGATACAGAAAGGTAGACCATTTCAAATAGATTAAGAGGACTACTATGAAGAGAACGTGTTCCTTCCTAAACTCATGAACCAAGGGACAATGTTACCGTCTATGAGGTTACTACTAATTACCTTCATGAATAATCACAGCAGGCCAGCTTCTTCCCAAGTTCAGGCAAAAAATTGGTCCCAAAGTAAAATTCAGGGCCAGCCATGTGTTCTGGTGTGTAAGGGTTCATGTTACTAGTGGGCGGCCTGGGATTCATGGATTCGTATGACACGTACTGATCACATTAGTAACATTAGGAAAGATAGGTTTCATGATATGGTGCAGACAGAGATTATAAATAAGTGGAAATTGTGAGCATACCTTATAGATATGCACCAGGAAAAAAACATGAAAATACTGGAATCTATGACACATCTGGTACACTTCCCTAAATACAGAGGGAAGAAAGTGATGTGACCTGCATAGGTGGAATTGTCAGCCTGCACGAGATGACACGATCATTGCACGTCAGAGGATTGCCTGGGCAGCTTCTAATTGGGAGGGACTCCAAGACTTTCACTGGGGAAAGTCTAAACACTCGGCCATATCCACAAAATGTAACAGATAAAACCCAGGATAAACTTAAAATAAAGAAACCAGTGTCTAGATAGAATGTACTAGACATTTAAAAGTTCAAGGATAAAGTTAGAAACCGACAAGAAATCCAGGAAATGGAAAGGGTGAGTGTCAGAGTGGTATGAGATGGCTGTGAAACACTGTGTGCAAGGAAGACGCCGGGACAACTTAGAAGTTTGAGGGTGTTTATGACACCACAGTGAACCTGTCACCCAAGATGCCCTCATCTTTATAGTCTGAGGATTATCCTGGGATACGATACTCAAGTGAGAGATACCCAGAAAAGAATTTAAAAACAGAAACCAAGCACTGAAACTTGAAGAGATAGAATAGACGTTGATTAAATGGGTAAGAAAGAAGTCATCTTGATGAAGCAATAATACAGGGACAAGCACTGAGTGGAGACCATTGTCGTCTACTCAAGTATATGGCGAGGCCATGCTGATTCAAGCTTGAAACTTGATTTGAAACCAGAGGCTGGACTTGGGGCTTATGAGACGTACAAATTCTCCTGCCTTAATCATAATCCAAAATCAAGAATGGTGTCCTGAGGACATTGTAGAGAAGGATTGATGCCTCCTTTCCTTTGCCTCTAGCATTAATTGAGGAGAAGTCTCACTTTCCATAGCTCTGGCATTACGGAGGCCAACTGGGTACATGCGAATGTGTCACAATACATCTCTTGGAACCCTTGAAGGAATGGAACCCCGTCATGCTTCTAGTATGCCTCATTTTTTGGCAGGGCGCCAGAAGTGCGCTGAGAAACACCCTTTTCCAGATGGCTTCATTGTTTTGTGAGGGCTGCACTGCCAGGATAGTGTGTTCACTTTGGCTCCAATAAAATACTCTCCCCCTATCTCTTGGAGTAGAATGATTATGGATAACGTGTATTGACACCATATGTAAGGAGGTTGGCTCAAAATTAGAACATTACCATTATCTTTATAGAAAAATAAACATGCCATATCTGAGGATGTACATCAAACAAACAACACACCCTATAGAAATAAAGTAAACCAATATCTACACATAGTCTAAGGGAACGTTCAACGATCAGTGGTCAAGTTCGAAACTTCCCAAATCCAGGAATGAAACAGAAAAGTACCTTCCCTGAAGCGGATTCATCAGATTTGTCTAATTTGTCTCAGATACATTATGTTCATGAAGGAGGTTGCCATGACTACCTATAGTTTGGAGTTTAAGATCTCAGGAGGTAAGACCAAGCAAGATGACCACGTGTTCTCAAGCTCACTTTGACTTAGGCTAGCATGACAAAGATTGCAACAAGTGACCAATGTAAATTCAAAGACAACACCCAACAATGAAAAGCACTCACACGTAGGCCTATAGAACAAAGGGTGATTATAGAAATAGAAAATTGATACCTTGGGATGAAGGAGAACTGACTGACAAGCATACCATAGGGAGAAATCTGAGAAAGACCATGATGATTATACTATGGAAAGCAAAATGGGCTCAGAAAAGGGAAAGCAAACACAAATCACACTTGAATAATCCACAACAAAAGATGTAAGACGTTAGACAGACTATGCTTGAACTTTTGAAAGTCAGAGAGTGTCACAAACCAGAAAACCGCAGTGAGGTAAAACCTGGGCTAGCTGGAAAGGGTGAGAATGAGACTGCTCCAAACGTGCTCAGAAACACTGTGTCCATGAAGCTTGCTGGGACAGCAGAGACACAATTTTGACAAATTGTTTCACTTCGCAGTTGACCAAAAATGCAAACTGGCTACGTCTACTCAGTGCCAGACTTGGGCTGAAGTAGCATATTTAAGTCACATTATACTGAACTGCAGGCTGCCAAGGAAATATGAAAGGGGCCGGCCAGTGGAGAATTGGGGAAGTCCGTGCATTCTGGGTCGGAAGCCTGGAGTTGACAGGGTGGAATACTGGGGGTAAACCTCTTCACCGCTGGCCAAACCATTCTGTGGCAGGCGTGGGAAGGAGTGTAGAGGCAGATGAGAAGTGACGATAGACAGGGCCACTCTTCCTTAGCAAATATAGGAGCACTGTCATCAGATGTGAGAACAGCGATAAACTTCTGTCAAAAGGAAGCAAATTAAAAGTTGCAAAGAATAGGAAAATTGAACCTCAAAAAAAAAATGCCAGTGAGAAGATTTAGATACCTAGGAACAACCTCGCCCGAACAGGTGAAAGCTCGGTAAATCGAAAACTAGCAAACCCTGTGGAAAGAAATGGGAGAAGACACAAGGAAGCGGAAGGATATTCCATGCTCTTGAAATGGATGAATTAACACACTGGAAACCTCCACTCCGGATAAAGCAATCTCTAGATTACATGAAGTCCCAGGCAAAGTTGCAGCTATGTTTCTCACAGAGATAGAAGCGAGCATCCTAAAGTTTACATCCAGCAACAAAAGACCACGGATGGCCAAAGGAATCCTGAGGAAAACGAACAAAGCTCAATGTATCACACTTTCTGATTTCAACATATAGGATGAAGAAATAGGATTGGAAATGGCGCAGGCTGGGATGAAAACAGATACACAGAACCATGGAACACAATCGAGAGCCCAGAGGTATACGCACACATACATGCACAGCCCATTTTCGACCACGGAACCAAGAGGAGACAGTGGAGAAATGAAATTCTTTGCAATAAACGGTGCTGGGAAGACTGCAGAGCCTCATGTAAGACAAGGAGCGTAGACCACGGTGTTACACCAGGCACAAACACCAACACAAAATGGATTAAAGTTTTGAATGTCAGACTGCAAACCACGAGACTTCTCTAAGGAAACCTAGGCAGCATGCTCTTTGTCATCTGTCTTAGCCTCCTATTTGGAGGAAGCCTTTCTGTCTGGGCAAGGGCAACAAGGGAAACAAGAAACAAATGGGACTACATCAAATGCAAAAGCTTCTGCCCAGCCAAGGAAACCATCGACTCAATGCAAAGACAGTACAACCACTGGGAGAGGATGTTTGAAAACCACACATCGGTGAATGGGTGAATAGCCAAAAGATGCAGTGAACTCATATGTGTCCACAAGAGAAAAAAATTAAGCCCATTAAAACCTGGGCAGGACGTGGAAACAGAGATTTCACCCAAGAAGATATAGAGATGGCCAACAGGTGTATGAAAACATGTTAATCATCATTAAGACTTAGGGCAATTGAAATCCAAATGGCAGTGAGATAGCAGCTCACTGTGGTCTGAATGAGTATAGGTAAAAAGTCAGGAAACAAGTGTCAGAGAGGAGATGCAGAGATGGGAAGACTCCTACAGTGCTGCTGTGAGTGTAAGCTGGTGCAGCCATGACGCAAATCAGTGTGGAATTGCCTCAGACATGTCAGAATCCATCTACCATATGATCCAGCTATTATTCAGTGGCTTGTTTATCCAAAGACCTTGGAAGAAGTCGTGCACTGATATATGTGCACCCCTGTGTTCACACTGGCCTTACTCCCATTATCAAAGACTTGGAAACCGCCCTGATGCCCATCAAGGCAGAAGGACGAATAGAGAAAGAAGATTGGAGAAGGAAGCTGGGCTTTATGAACACAATGGCATATCTCTGAGCCATAACAAAAGAGAGAATCCAGCCATTAGTGACCATAAGAATGGCTCTTGAGGGTTTCATTGGAAGTGAAACAGCTCGCAGGGAGAAACTCAAATACCGTAGGAGCTCACTTACAAGGAGAAGAGACAAACAAGGACCAACAAACTGGAAAGCTTTGCCGAAAGAAATTAAAGAAGACACAAGGAAACGGAAGTGTATTCCACGCTCTTCGAATGGAAGAACGAACACACTTGAAAGGTCCATTTTGGATAAAGCAATCTCTGCATTCCACGCAAGCCCCATCGAAGTTTCAGCAATCTTTCCCGTAGGAATAGAAGACAGAATCCTAAAGTTTCTATCCAGCAACAAAGGAGCTGGAAAGGCCAAAGGAATCCTGAGGAAAACGAACAAATCAGCAAGTACCACATTTTCGAATTTCCACATATAGGACGAACTGCTAGGTACTGAAACGGCAAAGGCTGGCCACAAAAAGAGGCACACAGACACAAGGAACAGAATCGAGAGCCCAGAGGTCAACTCCCACATATATGGACAGCACAGTTTAGACCAAGGAGCCAAGAAGAGACAGCAGAGAAAGGAGAGTCTCGAAAAGAAACGATGCTGGGAAGACTGCACAGCCACATGTAACACAATGAGAATAGACCATGATGTTACACCAGCCACACACCACCTCAAAATGGATTAAGGCCTTGAATGGAAGACTTGAAACCATGCAACTTCTAGGAGAAAACGCAGGCAGCTTGCTCTTTGCCATCTGGCTTAGCCGATTATTTGGAAGAAGCATATGTAACTGGGCAAGGGCAACAAAGGAAACAAGAAACAAGCGGGACTCCATCCAACACAGAAGCTTCTCAACAGCCAACGACTCCATTGACTCAATGCAAAGACAGCACAACAACTGTGAGTGGATCTTTGCAAACCACACATCGGAGAAGGGGTGAATAGCCAAAATATCCAATGAACTCATATGTCTCCACAATAAAAAAACAACGATCCACATAAATCCTGGGCAAAAGATGGAAACAGATATTTCTCCCAGGAAGATAAAAGATGGCCAACAGGCTGTATGAAAACATGTTCATCATCATTAAGTCTTTGGCAATGCAAATACGAACAGCAATGAGATAGCAGCTCACAGTGGTCAGAGTGGCTATAGGGATGAATACAGGGAACAAGAAGTCTCGGAGAGGAGGTGGAGAGAAGCAAAGCCTCCTGCACTGCTGGGGGGAGTGTAATCAGGTGCAGCCACTACCCAAAGTGCTGTGGAATTGCCTTAGAATTTTCAGAATCGATCTACCATATGATCCAGCTATTCCTCTGTGGCATATATATCCAAAGAACCTGGAAACACTAATGCTCAGAGATCCATGCAGCACTGTGTTCACCACAGCCTTATTCCCAATATCCAAGACTTGGAAGACTACGTGGTGCCCATCCAGTGACAAATGGAGAAGGAAGACGATCTATAGCCACACAATGGCCAATCTTCGGACTGTATAGATGTGGCCATCTTGGGTGACATGTTCATAAACACCCTCAGAATTCTAAGTTGTCCTGACAATCTCCATGCACACAGTGATTCAGAGCCATCGCATACCAGTCTGACCACTCCCCATTTCCAGGTAGGATAGTTTTCCCTTCTTTGGATTTCTTGTCGGTTTCTAACTTTCTCCTCGAACTTTGAAAGGTCTACTACATTCCCTCTACACACCAGTCCTTTTCCGTTACGATTATCAAAGATTTTATCTCTTACCTTTTGTGGATATGGTGAAATGGATGGACTTTCCCCAGAGAAAGTCATGGACTCCCTCCCAAGTTGAAGTTGCCCAGGCAATCCCCTGATGCACACTTATCGTGTCATGTCCTAGCAGTCTGACAATTCCACCAGGCAAGTCACATCTTTCCGTTGGTTCATGAGTTTAGCACGGAACATGTTCTCTTCCTAGTATTCCGCTTCATCTCTTTGCAAAGGTCTACCTTTCTGTAGCATCATTAAGCATTTTGAGGTGATTACCAATCCTTGGAAGTTCATCTTCTCTAATCTGTTTCAGCCTCCAAAGGTTTAGGCCGTAAATCTGCACCCCTCTTTAGAGTTTTGATTTTATGTGAATTGATTGCCGTAACCCAGCATTCTAACATCCTATAGCTTTTCACATCTACATTCTCATAGATTTAGACTTTTGTGTAGGTTACATCATCTTCACCACTGTAAGCCTAATTACAGGCCCTCACCACACACTTGTGCCTAATCAACTCTTTCTCCCTCAGACCCCCGCATCCATTTCCCTTTGGGAACTACCAATCCCATGTCACGTCCTACCTTTTTGTTGCTCCGTTTTTCCTCTTCTCCTTGTACATGAGATCCTGTGGTATTCAACTTTATCCCTGGGCCTTGCTTCAGTTCCCCTAAGACCATCAGGAGCCATTCTGGTGGTCACAAATGGCTGGACTGCATGCATTCCTACAGCTGAGAGTTATACCATCGTGTGTCTATAGCTGATCTTCCTTCTCCATTCATCTCTTGATGGTCACCACGGAGGCTTCCAAGTCTTAGATATCGGGAGTAAGGCTGTGGTGAACACAGCAGTGCATCGATCTCTGTGCATTAGTGTTTCCATGATGTTTGGATATATACGCCACAGAGAAATAGACGGATCATATGGTAGGTGGATTCTGAATTTTCTGAGGCAATTCCACACCACTTTGCATAGTGGCTGCACTGGTTCACATTCCTACCAGCAGTGCAGGAGGCTTCCTTTCTCTACACCTCCTCTGTGAAACTTATTGTTTCCCGTCTTCATCCTTATAGCCATTCTGACTGCCGTGTGCTGCTATCTCATTGCCGTTCAGATTTGCATTGACCAGAGACTTAATGATGATGAACATGTTTTCATACAGCCTGTTAGCTATCTTCCTATCTTCCTGGGAGAAATGTCTGGTTCCATCTTTTGCCCAGGTTCTATTGGGCTCGTTGTTTTTATTCCTGTGAAGATGTATGAGTTCATTGGATCTTTTGGCTACTCACCCCTTCTCCGATGTGTGGTTTGCAAACAGCCTGTCACAGTTGTGCTGTCTTTGCATTGAGTCGATGGAGTCGTTGGCTGGGCAGAAGCTTCTGCATTGGGTGGAGTCCCGTGTGTTTCTTGTTTCCTTTCTTGCCCTTGCCCACTGACACATGCTTCTTCCAAATAGGCAGCCAAGCCAGATGGCAAAGAGTAAGCTGCCTGGGTTGTCTCCTAGAAGTTGCACGGTTTCAAGTATTCCATTCAAGGCTTTAACCCATTACGAAGTCGTGCGTATGCCTGGTGTAACATCATGGTCTACTCTCATTGTGTTACCTGTTGGTGTGCAGTCTTCTCAGCACCGTTTCTTGTGGAGACTCTCCTTTCTCCACTTTCTCCTCTAGGCTCACTGTTCAAAAATGCGCTGTCTGTAGATGTGTGAGTTGACCTCCAGGCTCTCGTTCTGTTGCATGAGTCTGTGTGCCTATATTGGGGCCCAGGCTGTGCTGTTTCCGTACCTAGGGCTTCATCCTATATGTTGAAATCAGAAAGTGTGATACTTGCTGCTTTGTTCGTTTTCCTGAGGATTCCTCTGGCTATTCTGGCTCCTTTGTTGCTGGATAGAAACTTTAGGATTCTGTCTTGTATTTCTGTGGGAATGATTGTTGCAACTTTGACCTGGACTGCATGCAATCCAGACACTGCTTTATGTGGTATGGACGTTTGAAGTGTGTTCGTTATTCCATTGGAAGAGCACGGAATAACCTTCCGTTTCCTTGTGTCTTCTGTACTATCTTCGCCCAAACCTTTACAAGTTTTCTGTTTCCATAGCTTTCTGCTGTTTGGCCACGTTTATTCCTAGATATCTTTTTCTTCCTACTGGCATGCTTTCTTTTTTGAGGTTCAGTTTTTCTATTCTTTGCAACTTTCAATTGGTTTTGTTTTGACAGAATTTATGGCTGTGCTCACATCTGGCCATGCTGCGCATTTCCTGAGGAAGAATGTCAATGTCTATCGTCGCTTCCCATCTGCCTCTACACTACCTCAGACGCCTTCCCCAGAATGGCTGGACGAGCGGTGAGGCGGCTCACCCCCAGGATTCCATATCGTCGAACCTGGGCTGCTGAACCAGAATGTGAGGACTTCACCACAGCCCCACTGGCTGGCCCTTTTCATGTTCCATTGCCAACCTGCAGTTGAGTGGATTGTGACTTGAATATGCTACTTGAGCCCAACTCTGGCCCTGTGTAGATGAGGCCAGCTTGCTTTTCTGGCCCACTGTGATGTTGGGTGATTTGTCAGAATCGTGTCTTTGCTGTCCAGTCTAGCTTCGTGGACACAGGGTTTCAGAGCCCGCGCGGAGCAGTCTCTTAAGTCACCTTTCTCATTTAGGCCAGGTTTGACCTTTGCTGCTGTTTTTGGCGTTGTGACTTTCTCTGACTTTCAAACGTTCAAACAGAGTGTGTCTAATGACTGACGTCTTTCACTGTGGATTAGTCAGCTTTGATTTCTGTTGGCCTCCATATTCCGTGATCCTTTTTTCTTTTCTATAGTTTAATTGTTATGGTCTTGTTGAGATATCTCCGTTCGATTTGCTTATCAGTGTGTTCTCCTTCTTTCCAAGTTAGGAGTTTTGTATGTCTTTAATTACCATAGGTTCTGTAGCCCGACATGTGAGTCATTTCGTGATTGTTGGGTGTGGTCTTGGAATTTCCATCGGTCACTTGTAGGAATCTTTGCTATCTCGGCCCAGGTGACACTTAGCCCTGAGAACACATGGTCGTCTTTGTAGGTTTGAGATTCTCAGATTAGAAACTCCAGATTCAAGGTTGTCTGGGCAACCACCTTCACAGACATTATGTTATTGAGAGAAATTAGACAAATCTGATGAATTCCTCCCTCCAGGTAAGTGATTTGTCTGTCTCTTTTCTGGATTTGGGAAGTTTCAAACTTGACCCCTGATCATTGAATGCTCCAACAGATTACGTCTGGATACTGGGCATACTTTATTTCCACATGGTTTGCTATTGGTTTGATTTTCATTCTGAACTTTGGCAGGTGTATTTTTATTTAAATATAATGGCAACATGCTAATTTTCAGCAAACCTCATTCCATATGTTGTCAGAACAAGGAATCAATACTGTTTCCCTGACAAGAGGTGGGGGAGAGAATTTCATTGGAGCCCAACTGAGCACTGTAGCCTGGGAAGGCAGACTTCACACAGGAACGAAACCCTCAAAAAGGGTGCTTTTAAACACACTTCTACATCCCTCCAAACCAAAGGACCCACCCCAAGCATGACAATCATCCATTCCTTTAAGTCTTCACAGAGGTGTCTTGGGACACATTAGCATGTACCCAGTGGGACCCCGTGATGCCAGAGCTATGCAAAGGGAGACCTCTCTTCAAAGAATGCTAGGGGCTTAGAAAAGGAGGCCTCAATTCTTTTCTTCAATGTCCTCAAGAGATCATTCTTGACTTGGGATTATGAGTAAGGCAGAAGGACAACGTAGTTCTGATAAGCCCCAAGTCCAGCCTCTTGTTTCAAATCAAGTTGCAAGCTTCAATCAGCACAGCCTCCACATCTACTTGAGTAGATAGCAATGTTCTCCTCTCAGTTCTTGCCCCTCTAGTATCCCTTCTTCCCAATGATTCCTTTCTTATCCCTTGAATCAGTGCCTCTTTGACCTCTTCAAGTTTCTGTGTGCGGTTTCTGTTTGGAAAAGCTGTTTCTGGATATCTCTCACGTTGGTATCCTAGCCAGGGCAATCCTCGGACTCTAAACTTGCTGCCATCTTGGGTGACACGTTCACCGAGACGTCATAAACACCCTCAGAATTCTAAGTTGTCCTGAAAACCTCCAGGCACACAGTGTTTCAGAGCCATCTCATATCAATCTGACGACTCCACCTTTCCAGGTAGGATAGTTTTCCTTGTTCTGGATTTCTTGTCAGTTTCGAACTTTCTCGTGGAACTTGAAAGGTATCCTACGTTCCTTTCCTTTAAGATTATCCCTTGTTTTACATCTTATCCATTGTGTATGTGTCCAATTGGGTGGACTTTCCTCAGAGAAAGTCCTGGAGGCCTCCCAATTGGAAGTTGCCCAGGCAATCCCCTGATGCACAATGATCGTGTGATCCCCCAGCAGTCTAAAAATTCCACTTGGCAGGTTACAAGTTTTCCTTCCTTCATCATTTGGGGAAGTGTTCCTGATGCGTTCATAGATTGTCATATTCTCATGGCTCTTTTTCTGATGCGTATTGTTAAGGTCTCGTGACAATGTCTACTACTTTATGATCTCTGTGCCCACCATACCTTGAAATCTGTATTTCCTAATGCTAGTAATCTGATCTGCACCCCTGATGCTAGCTGGTGAAGCCCGGGCTGCCCAAGTGGAACGTAGTCACCGACTTGCTACATCACAGGGCTGGCCCTGAATTGCACTTTTGGACCAACCTTTGACCTGACCTGTGAACATGTTGGCCTGCTTCGATCATTCGTGAAGGGAATCAGTAGTAACATCATGGAAGGTAACGTTTTCTGTTGGTTCATGAGTTTAGCATGGAACATGTTCTCTTGGTAGTATTCCTCTTCATCTCTTTGCAAAGATCTACCTTTCTGTAGCATCATTTAGCATGTTGAGGTGATTACCAATACTTGGAAGTTCATCTTCTCTAACCTCTTTCTGTCTCCAAAGCTTCCGGTTGTAAATCTGCATCCCTTTTGGGAGTTCTGGTTTTATGTGAATTGATTGTCATAACCCAACATTATAATAACCTATAGCTTTCAGATCTACATCCACATAGATTTAGACTTCAGAGTAGGTTACATCATCTTCACCAACGTAAACCTAATTACTGTCCCTAACCACACACCAGTGCCTAATCAACACTTTCTTTCTCTGGCCACTGCCCCACTTTCCCTCTGGGAAATGCCAATCCATTGTCATGTGATACTTGTTTGTTGGTCGGTTCTTGCTCTTCTCCTTGTGCATGAGATCCTGTAGTATTTGAGCATACTCCTGGGGCTTCTTTCAGTTCCCCCAATACCCTCAGGAGCCATTCTGGTGATCACAAATGGCTGGCCTGAATCCGTTCCTATACCTGACTGCTATGCCTTTGTGTGGCTATAGCCCATATTCCTTCTCCATTCATCCCTTGATGGGCATCAGGCAGGCTTCCAAGTCTTGGATATCAGGAATAAGGCCAGGGTAAATAGAGGTGTGCACCGATCTCTGTGTAGGAGTGTTTCCACGTTATTTGGATAAACACACCACAGATGAATTGCTGGATCATATGGTCGATGTATTCTGAAATGTCTAAGGCAACTCCTCACCGTTTTGTGTCGTGGCTGCACCTGTTTACACTCCCTCCAGCAGTGCAGGAGACTTCTCTTCTCTCCACTTCCTCCCTGAAACTTATTTCCTGTCTTCATCCTTATAGCCATTCTGACTGCCGTGAGCTGCTATCTCATTGCCTTTCAGATTTGCACTGACCAGAGACTTAATGATGATGAACATGTTTTCATACAGCCTGTTGGCCATCTTTCTATCTTCCTGGGAGAAATCTCTGTTTCCAGCTTTTGCCCAGATTTTAATGGAGCTTGTTTGTTTTTTCTTGTGGAACCGTATGAGTTTATTGGATCTTTTGGCTATTCACCCCTTCACCAATGTGTGGTTTGCAAACATCCTCTCCCAGTTGTGCTGTCTTTCCATTGCATCAATGATTTCCTTGGCTATGCAGAAGCTTTTGTGTCTGATGTAGTCCCATTTGTTTCTTGTTTCCTTTATTGCCCTTTCCCAGGCAGACATGCTTCTTCCACATATGAGGCTAAGACAAATGACAAAGAGCACCCTACCTACGTTTTCTTCCAGAAGTCTCATGGTTTCCAGTGTTACATTCTAGACTTTAATCCATTTCGAGTTGGTGTTTGTGCCTGGTGTAACACCGTGGTTTACTCTCCTTGTCTTACATGAGACTGTGCACTCTTCCCAAAACTGTTTATTGTAGAGACTTTCCTTTCTCCACTGTCTCCTCTTGGCTCCGTGGTCGAAAATGGGGTGTCCATATATGTGTCCCTTTACCTCTCGGCTCTTGATTCTGTTCCTTGGTTCTGTTTCTCTGTTTTGCATCCCAGCCTGCACTGCTTCCATTTCAATTTCTTCATCCTATATGTTGAAATCAGAAAGTGTGATACATTGAGCTTTGTTCTTTTTCCTCAGGATTCTTTTGGCTATTCGGGGTCTTTTGTTGCTGGATGTAAACTTTAGGATGCTCGCTTCTATCTCTGTGAGAAATATTGCTGCAACTTTGACTGGCACTGCATGGAATCAAGAGATTTCTCTATGCGGTGTGGACATTTCAAGTGTGTTAATTCTTCCATTTCAAGAGCATGGAATATCCTTCCGCTTCCTTGTGTCTTCTCCCATTTCTTTCTGCAAAGGTTTGCTAGTTTTCTGTTTACAGAGCTTTCACCTGTTGAGGTGAGGTTATTCCTAGGTATCTTATTCTTCTTACTGGCATCCTTTTTCTTTTTTATTGAGGTTCAATTTTCCTATTCTTTGCAACTTTTAATTTGTTTCCTTTTGAAAGAGATTTATCACTGTGCTCACATCTGCTGGAAATGCTCCTGTATTTGCTGAGGAAGAGTGGCCCTGTCTAACGTCGCTTCTCATCGGCCTCTACATTATCTCCCTCGACTGCCCCAGAATGGCTGTACCAGTGGTGAGGAGGTTTACCCCCAGGATTCTACCCTGCCAACTCCTGGCTCCCGACGCAGAATGCGCAGACTTCCCCAATTCTTTACTGACCAGCCCCATTCATGTTCCCTCGGCAACCTACATTTGAGTGGAATGTGACTTAAATAGGATACTTCAGCCCAACTCTGGCACTGAGTAGATGTAGACAGTTTGTATTTTCGGTCAACAGCGATGTCAGAGAATTTGTCATAATTGTGTCTCTGCTCTCCCGGCAAGCTTCATGGACACAGGGTTTCATAGGACGTTTGGAGGAGTCTCATACCCACCCTTTCCAGGTAGCACAGGTTTTACCTCGCTGCAGTTTTTTGGTTTGTGTCACTTTCTGACTTTCAAAAGTTCAATCAGAGTCTGTCTAAAGCCTGACATCTTTCGTTGTGGAGTATTCAGGTGTTATTTGTGTTTGCCTTCCCTATTCTGAGCCCATTTTGTTTTTCCATAGTATAATCATCATGGTCGTTCTCAGATTTCCCCGTTTGGTATGCTTGTCAGCCAGTTCTCCTTCATCCCAAGGTATCAATTTTCTGTTTCTTTAACCACCATATGTTCTATAGGCCTACGTGTGAGTGCTTTTCATTGTTGGGTGTTGTCTTTGAATTTACATTGGTCACTTGTAACAGTCTTTACCATGCTAGCCTTGGTCAAAATGAGCACTGTGAACACGTGTTCATCTTGGTTGGTCTCACGTTCTGAGATCTTAAACTCCAAGTTCTAGGTTGTCATGTTAACCTTCTTCATGAACATAATGTACCTGAGACAAATTAGACAGATGTGATGAATTCCGTTCCAGGTAAGATATTTTTCTGTCTCATTTCTGGATTTGGGAAGTTTCGATCTTGACCCCTGATCCTTGAACGTTCCACTAGATTATGTCTACATACTGGCTTACTGTATTTCTAGAAGGTGTGTTATTTGTTTGATTTACAACCTCAGCTATGACATGTTTATTTTTCTATAATGATAATTGTAATGTTCTAATTTTCAGACAACCTCCTTTCACATGGTGTCAATACACGCCATCAGTAATCATTCTAGTCCAAGAGATAGGGGGAGTATTTCATTGGAGCCAAACTGAGCACACTAGCCTGGTAGGGCATCCCTCACAAAGCAACGAAACCCTCTGGAAAAGGGTGCTTCTCAGCACACTTCTGGAGCCCTGCCAAACAATGCGACATACCTGGAGCATGACGGGGTTCTAGTCCTTCAAGGGTTCAAAGAGATGTATTGTGACACATTAGCATGTACCCAGTGGGCCTCCGTAAAGCCAGAGGTATGGAAAGTGAGACTTCTCTTCAATGAGTGCTAGGGGCATAGGAAGGGAAGCATCGATCCTTCTCTACAATGTCCTCAGGAGATCATTCTTGATTTGGGATTATGATTAAGGCAGAAGGACAACGTAGGTCTGATAAGACCCAAGTCCAGCCTCTGGTTTCAAATCAAGTTGCAAGCTTCAATCAGCACAGCCTCCACATCTACTTTAGTAGGTAACAATGTTCTCCACTCAGTGCTTGTCTCTCTGTTATTTATTGCTTCTTCACAATGACTTCTTTCTTATCCCTTTAATCAGTGGCAATTCTAACTCTTCAAGTTTCAGTGTTGGTTTCTGTTTTTAAATTCTTTTCTGGGTATCTCTCACTTTAGTATCGTAGCCTAGGACAATCCTCAGACTATAAAGATGAGGCCATCTTGGGTGACATGTTCACTGTGATATCATAAACACCCTCAAATTTCTCAGTTCTCCTGGCATCTTCCATGCACACAGTATGTCAGAGCCATCTGATATCAGTCTAACTACTCACCCTTTCCAGCTAAGATGGTTTTCCATTTCCTGGATTTCTTGTCTGTTTATAACTTTATCTTTGGACTTTTAAATATCTACTACATTCTCTCTAGACACTGAATTCTTTACTTTAAGTTTATCCTTGGTTTTATCTGTCACATTTTGTGGATATGGCCAAATATGTAGAATTTCCCCAGAAAAAGTCCACGAGTCCCTCCCAAGTTGAAGTTGCCCGGCCAATCCTCTGATGTTCAATGATCGTGTCATCTTGTGCAGTCCGACAATTCCACCTATGCAAGTCACATCACTTCCTCCATTCTGTATTTGAGAAGTCTACCAGATGCGTCATAGATTGCAATATATTCATGTTGTTTTCCTGGTGCATATGTATAAGGTATGCTCACAATTTCCACTTATGTATGATCTCTGCCCGCACCATACCATGAAATCTATCTCTCCTGATGTTACTAATCTGATCAGCACCCGTGATGCAAATCCATGAGTCCCAGGCCACAGACTAGGAACATGGGCTCTTACACACCAGAACACATGGCTGGCCCTGAATTTTACTTTTGGACCAATCTTTTGCCTGAACTTGGGAAGAAGCTGGCCTGCTGTGATTATTCCTGAAGGTAATGAGTAGTAACCTCACAGAAGGTAACATTTTCCCTTCGTTCATGAATTTAGCATGGAACACATTGTCTTTGTAGTATTCTTCTTAATATATTTCCAATGGTCTACCTTTCTGTAGCATCATTAAGCATTTGGAGGAGATTCACAATCCTTGAAAGTTTATCTTCTCTAATCTCTTTCAGCCTCAAAAGCTTTATGCCGTGAATCTGCACAGCTTTTTGGATTTTTTCTTTCCCTCTGGGAACCACCAATCCAAAGTGAAGGCTGCCATCAAAGCTAAAATGCTCTGTTTGGCCCCAATGAAATTCTCTCCCCCATCTCTTGTCATAGAAGAGTATTGATTATGTGGTTTGCCACCGTATGTGAGGAAGCTGGCTGAAAATTAGAACATTACACTTATATTTAACGAAAAATAAGCATGCCAGAGCTGAGGATGTAAAGCAAACTACTAGCAAACCCTACAGAAATAAAGTAAACCAGTATCTAGACGTAATCTCCTGGAACAATGAAGGATCCGATGTCAAGGTCTAGCCTACCCAAATTCAGAAAAAAAGACATAAAAATATCTTACCTGGAGAGAGGAATTCATCAGATTTGTCTAATTTGTCTCGGAAACAGTATGTCCATAAGGTGGTTGCCAGGACAAACTAGAATTTGGCGTTTCTGATCTCAGAATGTCAAACCAACCAAGATGACCTCGTTCTCAGTGCTCAGTTGGACCTAGTCCAGGATAACCAAGATTCCTTCAAGTGAACGATGGAAATTCAAAGACAAAACCCAACAATCATGAAGGCACTCACACATCGGCCTAGAGAACATATGGTGATTAAAGAAATACAAAATTCCTAACTTGGAATGAAGGAGAACACACTGATGAGCATATCTATGGGAGACAGCTGTGAAAGACCATGAGGATTGATGTGGATTAAGGCTGCCCCCACTCGAAAGCCCAAGGTTAGCTGGTGAACATGCAGAACTATATGACCCGTTGAATTTCTTTTGGTATGAATTAGAGGTGCCCCAGTGAGAGAAGCCATGGGGCCAGTTTTGTATCTAGTGTTATATGACCGCACAATAAGAAGAACCCATCTGAACTGAAATCATTTAATGACTTTTTACATCATCTTTTCTATTTCCAAGAAAAATAGGTCACGTACCCATGACTTATAAAATTAGTCCTTAACCTCAACTCCAGAAAGCAGCAGGAGCTGTGACTAACCATGGGTCCTTTCCCAATGCAGCAGCAGCAGCTCTTCACTGCCCATAGGTCCTGTCCCCATGCTATCCTGTACCATTGTCTAAATAAAAGAGCACCACTGCCAGACCTTGACGGTCCAAGAAATCTTTCTTTCAACTCTTGAGCTTGCCGACCATGCATCATATCTTGTGGCCCGTATGGGGAACATGCTTCATTGCTTTGTGAGCTCGAATTCTGGTAAGTGCCCTTTTCTTCCTTGTGCCTCTCTCTTTTTCGAGGATGGATCTAAATTCACTTCTCCATCAGGAACTGTCTTGAATAGCTGTATGAATTCATGTTTGCTGCCCATGGCTACTCTATGGTGCAAATCTGGCATTCATCTTGAAGAGAATCAGTGCCTTAAGCCTAAGAGTGATGTAGAATGAATTAATCCATTCCTTC